>NW_013669882.1:49878-60757 GCF_000517525.1 Limulus polyphemus
TTTCGTCGGAACGAATTTACGGAAAATCAATCAACAAACGGAGACGTAACAGTATACAAGCTTTCGTCCAAATTCATTCAGTCGTTTTCGAGAAATCTTGCTGACAAACACATTCACACACACACACATATTGGACACAGGGGTGAAAACATAACCTCCATCACCTCCGGAGGGTAACAAGGTCGAGAGTAAAAATAAAAATGTAAACTAAAATTGATTAAGTATAATAAAAAATGAAATACAGTTCATGTAACCTGTCTTATAAATACGTATATTTTGATATATAAACAAGTGATTGGCAGTATAGGTTCTTAATTAATTCATTTAGAATTTGATTAAACATTTTTTAATAGTGGCGCTTTGTGATATTTTATAAATTACTTTTACAGTTTTTGTAATGTGCAATGCGTACAGAAAATTTATATACATTCCCGCGGACAAGTTATCGACATAGTGTATTTTTGTTGGTAAGCGCAAAGCTGCACAATGTGCCATTTGTACTCTGCCCACTGCGGTTATCGAAACCAGATTTTTAGCGTTATGAGCTATTACATTTATCGCTGATCCACCAGGAGGCAGCAGCTTCGCAGAAGTAATTATACGAATTATGATATTTTTATAATTTGTTCGTTTCATGTTAAATGAGTCTTAGAATAATTATTTAACAGATCTTGTGGGATTTATAATACACTGTTTGTCGCTTTAGGATCGATATCCTGACGACTGGAATCAAACGCTGATTTTTGGTTCGTCATTGTTCGTAAATAAACATCACCTCGTGCAAACGTGTGAGCCTTTCGTTTTTGTTCAGTTTCCGAAGTCGATATTTTCAGGGTTTCTCTTTTTGTCCTGAGTGTCTGGGACTTGGAACCTCGGAGAGAGGGAAGGGGCGGAAATGTTGTACATTCTCTAACCTACCTCAGTACTATAAACATGTGCATTTCTAATTAAGTAATTTTATCTTAACCGATGTTTCTGCGGGGTCAGCCGACTTATTTCCATTGCTTTTGTGAAACATCGAACTCATTATCCCTCCCACATTATTTTCATGTTAACCCCCATTGCTCGCAAAAACACGCTCTGCACTTTGAACCGCTGGATGCGTTATAAAAGTGACAGTAAAATCCCCCTATTCGATTAGAGTACCCTAAGAGTTAGCGGTGAGTACTGTTAAATAACTACCTTTCCGGTAGTTCCAGATTAAAGATGGTTAGTCCTTGTGCGTGAGTTTCTTCCAATTATACTACGGCTACACTCCAGGCAACAGGCATAGCTACACGGCAATATAAAGTTAAACGAAACAGGTCGGAAAAGGCGTAGGTATATATTACAACATTACGTTACCTTAACGTAAGAGGCGCTCTTCAACCGTTTTAGTCAAGTACTGGCGTTTATAAAACGAAATATTACATTTTCATTTTCAATCTTCTGTAAACCATTCCTAATAACGGTGTGTAAAAAACAGTTGTTATATAATTTTGATTATAATTTTTAAGCTTGTAGAAATACTTGTATAACAAAAACTTAGGAGTAAGCAGAGAAGGTTGAGTAAAATGTATAATGTATATCTACAATGACACTGGTTGCGAGTAGTTTGCTCACCTTTGTGGTGTAATGTTTCTCAGCAGAAGCGCCCTTGGTGAAATCACCAGTTATAGCTCTGAACGACACTAAAATTTGATTGTTTCTACTATTATACAGGTTAAACTCCGAACGACACTATATTTTGTTGTTATTATTTTTCGGAGTGTAATAAGAATAATTATAATGTTGTAGAGGATAAACTGAACGTTGTTTATAGTGTTATAGGGTTTAAGTCAAGGGCGTGACGTTAGTTTTAAGGGTGGGAAGGAAAGAATAATTATTGCTATACTCTTCAAGAACACGCTCTATGATACGGTGCTACTGACGTGAAACGTTAAGGGAGCACACCCCCACAGTAAATTACTCTGGGCTTTTCTAGCCTTTATTTGTTATTATCATGTTAAACTTTAAATTCTCACACAGAAGTGAAAAGGCGGCATGAAGGAGAAACCTTTGAGATCGTTTTAACTTTGACCCAATCTCCGATAGGAAATCTTTATAGTAGTTATACCTCCCTCGAATGTAGTGTTGACCCGAGATAGTTTTAACTTTGACCCACGTTCCAATAGAAAGTCCTTATAGTTACTTCACCTCCCTCGAATGTAATGTTAACCAGAAATCGTTTTAACTTTGACCCAATCTCCGATAGGAAATCTTTATAGTAGTTACACCTCCCTCGAATGTAGTGTTGACCCGAGATAGTTTTAACTTTGACCCACTTTCCAATAGAAAGTCCTTATAGTTACTTCACCTCCCTCGAATGTAATGTTAACCAGAAATCGTTTTAAGTTTGACCCAATCTCCAATAGGAAATCTTTATAGTAGTTACACCTCCCTCGAATACAGTGTTGTCCACGTCAACGTACTCATAGAAGTATAGTAGTCTGATTCTGATTTTAGATCTTGCCAAATGGTCCAGATGCAGTTAGATCATAGAGATAGAAATATTTTTAAAATTCGTCAAATGAATCTTGTGAAAAAATTGCCAAAAGAGAGTTACGGCAATAGCAGACTTTTCCAGTGTTGTCAAGAAAACATCCACCGTAATTTTACAAGTGACTAGAAAAATGTTTGTGAAAAGTAAAATGCGCATGCGGAAACAACTAAGGTAGCTTTGTACACAACCACTGTTATTGATTTTAACATTCTCTTCTGAGCTGTCGTTTTTGTCAGTAGATGACCAGTTAAACTTTTTCCGGTTTCGGCCATTTTCTCCTCGAGGAACGACTTTTTCTCTTTTATATAACTAGACATCCTTTCTTGAACTTTAACAACAGGAACTTTCTTTGACATCATCACTGAGCGAAGCATTTCTCAATATCATCTCACATTCTAAATAGTGCTTTTGTTTTAAGTAAATGGTAGTAGCTTGAGAAAAAAAAAAACACACCTGTTGAATATATACCATTAAGAGATATCTAACGGATTTGCGGGCCCTCCAGTGGCACAGCGGTACGTCTGCGGACTTACAACGCTAGAAACAGGGTTTCGATGCCCGTGGTGGGCAGAGCACAGATAGCCCTTTGTGTAGCTTTGTGCTTAACTACAAACAAACGGATTTCCGGTCTCAAAACGCCCTCTACAGTCTCGTTGAAGAAGAAATAAAACTGTGCCAATGTGTGCGAGCTTGGTGGTTTCAGTTTTATTAGATAAATAACACAAGATTAACACGATCGGCATTGGAACACAGAATTCTGATTTTCATTAAAATCATACAAAAGTAAATAAAATATATCGAAAGTAAAGAAGCATCTTACATTTGTCATTACACTCAATGAATATCTTGTTACTTACTTAAGTACAATCTTCGTTATGTAGCTCGCTCTCCGTGGGTCGGAATGTGGATCCGTGGTTCGTGTCCTATTGCCGAAACAAATCGCACTCGCAAACAGTACAAGAACTGACGGTCAAGTGATGTAATTATAACAGTACAAGAACTGACGGTTAAATGATGTAATTATAACAGTACAAGAACTGACGGTCAAGTGATGTAATTATAACAGTACAAGAACTGACGGTCAAGTGATGTAATTATAACAGTACAAGAACTGACGGTCAAGTGATGTAATTATAACAGTACAAGAACTGACGGTCAATTGATGTAATTATAGCAGTACAAGAACTGACGGTCAAGTATAACTAAACTATAACTATAACTAAAGTATAACTAAACTAAAAATAAACTTTTTCCTACAAGCACTTGTACCGAATTTTTTCCGAACTATATACGCTTTCACCCATCTCCCCCCGCCCCTGTAGTTCAGTGGCAAGTCTGAAAGCTTGTGACGCTAGAAACAGGGTTTCGATGCCCGTGGTGGGCACAGCACAGATAGCCCATTGTGTAGTTTTGTGCTAAGCATCAACAAACAGAGAAAACTTATCAGAAAAATATATCAATTTTTATTTATTCCTTCCACAATAAACATATATGTGTGTGTGTATGTTTGGAAACCTGTTTATTTATCGTTGAGAAGCAACGAAACTAACTCATCATCCTTACTGATAGCAAGTATGTCAATTTATAGTGTTAATTATGTCCTTTTGACTCATCTGGTTAGTCACTTTGTTTTTTGTATCATCACCAATACTATAAATAGGGCTAGTTTATAGTGCCTGTAAACATTACCCTCTTTTTTTTTAGTTCCTTTCTTGGGCATGTGCAAAGGTATAGCACGTGCACACTCTATGTCAAAATAAACCCAGCATACTGAATTGTCAGTACATGTAATCACCTTTGCGTTTTAAATAAAGTTTTTAAGGAGTTCGCTCTTTCCTCATATTGGATTATTCAACCGTGCAATAAATATTTTAAGATAGACAGACTGACGGATATTCATTAAGATAGATAGACTGATAGATATTTATTCTTGTTTAGAGTTATTTGCGTTTTGAAATGATAGAACAAAGAAAAATTAGCTAATTAACAACAACCACTGCTAACTCTTGGACTGCTCTTGTCTGATCGGATTTGATTGTCACTCTTATAGCGTACCCACCGCCCGAAAGTACGATTCGCGTTAATTGTAGCAACCTAAATCAAAGTATGCCCGAACCGAAACGTTACAGTTAACAGATGACACAAGCTGCCCCAGAAGAGAACTGTTTCGTATATCCGGCTGTGGATAACGTCATAACGACAACCAGGAATTAGCTCAGTGATAGATGAACTCCGTGCTCTCCGGATTCATAAGAGATTACAGGTAGCAACATAGATAGATACACGGACGGACAACAGACAGTCATAAAGATGGATGGACGGACAAGAGAAACAGATAAGCAGACGGACGACATACAAACAGAAAGATAGATAGGCGGACAACAGACAACCATAAAGATTGATAGATGGATGGACGAGAGTAACATATAAATAGATAGATAGGCAGATAGATAGACGGATAAATAGATTCGTGGAATTAAGGAGAGACTGATGGACGAACAGATAGACAAATAAACACATACATCTTACGTTTTGGGTTCTTTAATCATTTTATGTATCAATATATAGATCCATTGTTAAACCCGGGACTTCGATTCTGTTCTTCACGTGTTTTGAAACAAGTTAAAAAATTGTGGAAAGACGCAATAGTTTTTAAATCACGCTCAACTAGTCAGCTTTCTACTGGAGTGATATTTTCTGAAGAAGAACGACTAAAATTGCAGAGATATAATGGATTTTCTTTAGTGGTTAACTTTTTTATTAAAGTCACTGAAGAAAGTATCAGCTGACATAACTAAACTTCTTTGTGAACAACGACACACAAATTAATACTTTTTTCAAAATTTGAACAAAATTAATCGCACTGCAGATCGAAAGATTACAAATTCGATGCGTTTTTTTTATGCATACACTTGTTTAAAGGTTAACTGAAACTTATCGTTCACTATTTCGATGAAATTGATCAAAAATCTAAAGAGAAACAAATTCCTCTAAGGCAAGTGAAATTCAAATTTATTCAGACAACTTGACTAGGTAGCTTTCTAGTTGGACTACGTCTTGGTTAACTTGCACTCCGACACTACTGTACGCCTAGCTTGCATATAAACTTACAGAATTTCCTCGCTAATCAATCCATATAAACACGTTGAATAACAGAATAGACACAATAACCCTCACTAAGTCACTAACAGACACTGAACTGAATCACTCACTGATTACTTACTAACTGAATAACTGATAATTCACTGACTTTGGTATTTATATTGTACTCTTATTTCTACTTAGTACAAGAAACTTCTAGATTCTTAACTTTCATGAAATTTCTAAATATTGCTCATCACCATGACTAATGACACGCCCCCTCTAGCAGATAAACATCTAAATTAAAATATTGAAAATATATATTACAACATTATTATTTTCATCACTAGTGTTATTCTTCATCATGAAGGAACACAAGTGAACCAAAACGTCGTCGGTCTATACCACTACCACGAAGGAGATCGCTAATGAAATGTCGTCCAACTAATCAACACCCTAGTGTTTTTATTAATGTTTTATAAAACGGAACTAAAATATAGACTAATATATTATATTATATGAACAATAAATACTACAGTAGTCACGAAATCATTTTACACTTGATTTGACTGTCATTCTTAGAAGAGGTAAATGGAGCATTCAAAAAGTTCACGTTTCTCCATACCTTACGTGACATGTAGAACAGTCCTCACGTTACAGTATTCTCAATAACGCAATGTACTTTAAATGTTTGGGAACGTTTATATCAAACACCAATATTGTGAAACCCTCATTGTTTCATGTAATGAATGATTGTACAGCAATACCTTTTTTGAAATATTATTAAAATAAAATGATTTATGCAACTGATGCTGTTTTTCAATACATCACTACACTTATGATTAGTATAGCAATATGCACTGTGTTGGATTAGATAATGCAATTGTTCTTAAGATAACAGTGCAACTGTGCTTCATTAGGATAAAAATGTAAACTGTGCTTGATTAAGATAACAATAAAAAACTGTGCTTGATTAAGTTAACAATGTAAACTGTTTACTGATCGGTTAAAACCAGTAACATCACAATGTGTTGAATTACTACGTGGGTATAAATCTGTTGATTTTCAACAAATGATAAGGAACGTGTGCCATCTATTGGTTTACCCAGAATTACCAAATTTAAACAAATGAGATCAGAAAATACATTGGAAACTTTTTTTTTATTCTTAATAATAAACAGAACAAATTTTTAAAAGCAGTTTTTACAGTGGCTAAAACAAGTATTTTTTCTTCTTCGTGCATTCCAGGTTACCATGCTAAACTTGTGGGCATGAAGGGATATTAATAAAATTACTAATGCCTCACGTATCCATCATCAATTGCTGACCAATATCATCGAATACGAATCGAACTTCTCAAAGGTAAGAAAACGAGGTTACGTTGATACAAAACAATATGCAATTTGTCACTCTACTCGTGCATGACACGTGACTGCAAATTAAAGTCTCACGAACCAGTTGGGGTTTTCTCGTTATTAGACTACGTGTGCTTGCAAAGGGTGGATTTATTACCCTACTTTATTTTGACATTTTCATACCACCACTTATTTCTCAAAATTTTTGCATCATAAAGTCACGCAATGTTGACCAGGGAACTTTCAAGCGGTGTATGTATTTTTATTACTACTTTCCAGTCTGCATTACATCAAAACGTATACAACAAACATTATTCGAAAGCACTTGCACTGCAGAGGAGTAGGAGGCAAATCAGAAGTGAGGGGGTGCAGGTTTATTTGTCTGAGCAAAACGCGAGGGAATGTGCGCCACAGGTGCACCCATTATGGCGGGGTTCATGGTTCACTTTAGGGCCCTGAAAGCTCTTTTATTCTGGATTAAATTTTATCCATTCCCTTGCTTTTCCTGAGAGTAATTTTCCTAATTTAAATGCATTTTTACTAGGACAGATTGAAAAGTCGGGGGCTCGTCCCACCTCCCCTCGCTTCCTACACCACTGCACTGATAAAGAAAAATTAAACCTTTACTTCAAAGCGACGTTTCAGACAAATTTTCTTCGTTAAGCTTAACGACAGTACAAACTTGAATAATAATCGCATATTAATCGTGTTTGTATTACCATTTCATAGTGCACAAACAGCTTACTGGCGCCATATTGTATCTGCAACAGTTCATGCAGCAAGCACTTGTTCCACACTTTCAGCTAGGAGTGTTAAATTCGTGATAGTCTTGTTTGTTGAATTTTGCGCAGAGATACAGAGGAGCTATCTGCTATAGCCGTCTCTAATTTATCAATGACAGATTAGAAGGAAGGCAACTAATCAACATCACTCACCGTCAATTCTTGGGCTACTCTTCTACCAATGAAAAATGAGATTGACCCTCACATTATAACGCTCCACTGAAAGAGTGAGCATTTTGATGACAGGATTCGAACCCGCAAAGTGTGAGTCGAATGCCCTGACCATTAGGCCATGCCAGGCCTCTCATGACAGTCAATCCCACTATTTAGTTAAGAATAGCTACATAAGCGGGTGCCTCTGAACGATTTCGCATCCCTTTATTTGGCAATTTTTACTTACATATGACCTGAACCTTCATCTCTGACCTGGCTATTTTCTCCATATGTTATATAAGGTGTCGGTCAGGTTAAAAGCACACAGTACCAAAATAAGATTTAATATAAGTTATTTGTTTACAAGCTGGTGATAGGTTTAAGACTGAAAAATACATCCCATTATTGGTGTTATTTTTACTCTCGGAAGATGACATTGTCAGAACGAGAAAATAAACTTAGAACAAAACAACAGATTTCTTCACAGACACTCACCTTTAATAAACCAAAATACGTATTTTTGTAACGTTGAACAAGTGCATTGGAAACTCAACAAAGGTGGCTGGGAATAAGATTGAATAAATATAAGTTAAGTCGGCTTAATAGTGTTGTAACATGTGCATTCTTACAAAACAAATACATAAACACTGGTTTATGCTGATCAATTCAAACTCGACAATGCAACGATTGTTTGTTGTTCTTATATTTGGATTCTCTGTACCACGAAGAATGATGAGCTAGATGGTTTTGTTTTAACATTCTTGTTGCAAGCTTTATTTTGTCCTTTTGTAATAACTAATGTATTGTTGGTCCCGAATTCATAATTAAATTTCGTCGGCGAGTTTCGAAATAAACTGATGTCTATTTATTGTTCATTTTGAGCAGGAACTACTACAGGGGCTTAAGCTAAGAGGTCATGAAGTTCGGGGGATACGAGATTCAAAGTCTAGTATCATGGGCATTGCTCGAGGACCAACTGGACAATTATACGCCAGTGCTGATTACCGGAGAGGAGGGAAAACCGACGGGATTCATAGTACCGACAGCTAAGGTTCTTCAATTTGTTCTAGTTTTACAGGCGGTGTGCCCATGCGTATGATATTTTGTATAGATAACTTCCAAGATGGCCGCCATCGGAACCGATAAGCTAGGCTATTGAAAGACCTTCTTCATGATTATGATATTAATGTAATCGCGTAAAAATAATTTAGATTATTTAATTATCAAATTGTGATGTTGATGTATATAAATACATTTCAGGTTTATTTATTTTATAATCAAAAATCAACGTTCGTACATTTTTCGAACATTATTGTAATTTTCACACTAATTGTTGTTATTATGTATTTTATGTTAATGAGAATCGTTATAGTTCAAATTATTGAATATCTAGGTGACTTTAATTTGTTTTTATTTGAATTTCGCGAAAAATTACTCGAGAGATATCTATGCTATTTGTCCCTAATTTAGCAGCGATAGTTTGTTTGAAGTTAAGCACAAAGCTACACAATGGGCTATCTGTGCTCTGCCCACCACGGGCATCGAAACCCGATTTCTAGCGTTGTAAGTCCGCAGACATACCGCTGTGCCACATGGAGGCTAGCAGCTATATGTATACAGTGGCGGATTTAGAGGGGCTCCAGGGAGTTCGGATCCCCTTTTGTCCTTTAAAAATCTATGAAAATGTTGGCAAGGGAAAAGTCAAAGACTAGCTCACAATGAGTCCCTGCGAGGCACTGGCATTATTGATATATGTAGTTTTACTATTTTATAATAGCAATTATAAGTTAACAAATTTTGGACCTTCCCTTTAAGAAAATCCTGGGTCCGCCCCTGGTATCAATCAAATCTACGAAATATTAAGTGACATAATAAAGCTGATCTACATTTGGTGATGCTACCACAACATTGTCGATCTACGCTGTCATTTCGTAAATCATATAACGAATTTGATGTAATTTTAACGTCTATAATATATAAAAACAAAAGGGAATCCTCAACAGCCGCGGCCCTCGAAATTCTTTCAGGCAGGATTAGAGTAAATTAGTCTATGAGACCTCAGTTTCCCTTTTTCTTTATTACTATATTCTAGTGCTCCAGCAATTCCAAACATGGGGCGAGCGTATACTCGATTCGATTCTATTACTAATCAGGATCTCTACCGGCGTACCCTCAAACTAAAATTATTTTCGGCAATAAATTAAGTTTCGAGACTTGTGCATGGTCAAATAATCAATCGAAAGGATTTGACCTCCCGAGTCCAAAACTGTAATTAGATCTCAAATCGACCAAGAGTTGACGGAGCTATGAGCTAAAAGTTTGTAGTTGAAAAATTCAGCCGTTCTACGAACCGCTATGCCGCGGCTAAAACTTTGGAACTGTTTATCTTTTAATTATGAGAGTCGAAATAATTTTGCGATTATTAGGTCGTCAAGAAATTAATGTCGCTTATTTATTTTTTTTTAGATGGAAAAACCCGAACAATTTATATATAAAACAAAACATTTATTAAATGAAATAGTCTCCTTTCTTATCGATGATGCTTTCCATCTTACAATCATGTTTTAATGCCCTGATTAAAGATATTACTTGGCTTTGAATTAAAGAACATGACGATGTCCTCTTTAATACGTTCCACATTTGCATACGCGTTCCCATGAAGATAGTGTTGCAGCGAACGAAAAAGATGGAAATTTGATGGGCCACATCTGGAGAATATGGTGGGTGGGAAAAAAACTCCATAATCTTGTGTTGCGTAAAACGTGTTACATGTGGACGTACATCGTCGTGGAGAAGAAGAACACTTTTTCGATTGACGAGTGAAGGATGTTTCTAATTAACGGCTTGATTTAAACGTTCCAGTTGCTGACTATAGATCTCTGCATTGACAGTTCTCTGTGGATTGAGGAGTTCGAAATGAATTACTCTTTTGATGTTCCACCAAATACAAAGTATCACTTTTTGCGGTTTTGTGGTCGGAAGTGGAT
>NW_013669882.1:61757-76366 GCF_000517525.1 Limulus polyphemus
AATTCATGAGGCACCCAAACACCTTCTTTAAGGAGTTTTCCCATATTCCTTAAACGTTTACGTATTATTTCATGAGAGACATGCAATTTCAGGACCATTTAACGAGTGTGTTGCCTTGGGCTAGACTCAACAAGAGTCTTCAGAGCATGAATATCAATTCCAACATTTCGGCCCCTGCCATCACAGTTTTTAAGGCTAAAGTCACCTGAACGAAATTTAATGAACCATCGTTGACACTTACTTTGATATTCATTGTGGCTAGAGAGGCGTTGTTTCCCTTCTTGTATTCAAACAGCATTACATTCCGAAGATTAGAGTATACTGAACTTTACAGATTATATAGGTTACACTAACGTGACGTTTAGGTGGTTCATTTAACTATTATACGTGATGTACGTTTTTTTTTGGGGGGGGGGTTAATGAAAGTGTTTCAAAACGCTACATTAATAGTTATTAAAGAAACAAACTGGGCTGAGTTAGCATACTTAGTACACGAAACAACATTGATCATCATGAAAGTTTACATGGTTTGTTTTGAATTTCGCGCAAAGCTACACGAGGGCTATCTGCGCTAGCCGTCCCTAATTTAGCAGTGTAAGACTAGAGTGAAGACAGCTAGTCATAACCACCCACCGCCAACTCTTGGGCTACTCTTTTACCAACGAATAGTGGGATTGACCGTCACATTATAACGCCCCCACGGCTGTGAGAGGGCGAGCATGTTTGGTGGGACTGGGATTCGAACCCGCGACCCTCAGACCGCGAGTCGAGCGTCTTAACCACCTGGCCATGAGTTTACATGGAATGTAATAATGTAAGAAAAACATTAATCTATTTCATATATATATAAATATATATCGAAGGGGTCGCACACTAAAGGTCAGTGTAATGTCAATTCCTTTCTATTCCGGAATGTTTATAGCTTAAGCACAAAGCTACACAATGGGCTATCTGTGTTCTGCCCACCACGGGAAGCGAAAGCTGGTTTCTTGCATTGTGAGCCCGCAGACATACCGCTGTGTCACTTGGGGGCTATTCCGGAATGAAAGTAATGAAAATATTGCGTATAAAAGTGCAACGAAAATAAAGTTATAAATCAGTAATTACAGATTCTAATGTCGACTACTGAAGAAATTTTTGTGCGCAAAGTATAACATTAATCCAACCTATCGATTTTTATTGTGACTGAAACTCTAAGCAATGACGACAAAAAAAAAACAGTTTTGGAGAACAGGATTTATTTGTTTTAGCGAAAAGCTACACAGTGGTGTGTCTATTGCAAAGATCGAACTCCGAATTTTTTCATTATAAGCCTTGGAGCTTATCTCTGAGCGTCCTAGGGGGAAGGGAGGGGGAGAAAAAACAGGAATACCTCCTCTTGGTACATTGTACTTTGTAAGCTAAAAATACAGAACACCAGAAAGATGATGTAAAAACAGAGTTGGCCTTGGTTGTGACCTAAAATTACCCTTACAAATGTTTTGATATTTGCACTCTCTTCAAGCTCATTTCTTTCAGAAGTTTTCACTGTTCGTGCTATCGTACATACTCAGATTACTTAGACGTACAAAGACAAACGTTAAAATAGTTTATAAAAATGCTACAATGAGACCAAGCTGTGATGTGATGAAGATGTTATACTAACAGCTGTGGTGCTTCCCCAGCAAATCCCACAGAGTGTGCCTTCTCAAAGGCAATATTTTACTTAACTTTGGACAGGTAAAGAAAAAGAAAAAAACCTTCTTTATATAGAGTAAAAATAAAAACTATTCTCAAAATATTTTTTTTTTACAATGAAGATAACTGTTAGTAGTTTGAGATTAAATAAGGATATGAATAAAATTTTTCATTGTTTGTTTCTTTTTAGGACAAAGTCACCATAAGCTATCTTCTGAGTTCACCGCGGGGCATCGAACCCAAGATTTTAGCGTTGTAAGTCCGCAAACTCATCGCTGTCTCACCAGGGAACTATGTATAAAAGAAAAACAATGCAGATGTTACTTAAACTACTAAGTTAATCTTTCACTTTGCAAGAACTAATTATTCCTTGCAGTGTTCAAGTTTGATTCAAGAAACAGTTTATTTTAGGCAGTTTTTAAAATATCTCTTTACTGTAACATCAATTACCGGCCAACTACACACACATAAAAAAAGGGATGGCTGAATATGCATATATTCACCTGTCCTAATTAACCGAATAATATTTAAATAAAAATGGAGTTTGTCTGTACAATAATACTTCTGTAATTATTTGAATGGTAAGTTTGCCAGAATTTCTGTAATTAACTAAAACATACATGGATTAAGTAAACATGGCAGCCTTCTGACAGTATGGTTAATTGATGTTACTCCCGAGTGGTTATCCAATGAGAAGCCTCAAAGAACTTGGCGTGTTTCAGCCGACAAGTGCAATACGCTATCACGTTTCCGTCATTATTCGGCGCTATAAATGGTGCAGATTAGGTTGAAGTTGCTATGTGGTGAAATAAAAATTACACAAAAATTTCGTTGAGTGATGATAAAGGATCTTCCATTCTGTGGCAATGTCTAGGGGAAAATGTAGACAAACAAGTGTTACTAATTTCTCAGAGCGACCAACTGCCCATAATTTTCCAGATTCACCAGTTCGAACGACCGGAGAAAAGAGTTTAAACCGGAATTTTTCGACTATTCCCATTTATAGTTATACACACACACACACACACACACATGTATCTTATGTACAAACTTCAAGGAATTTTGTTTCGTGGGCGCCTTAAACTTCAGACATTTAAAGCCTAATGGATCCGAAAACACTAAATAAATAATATTGTGAAAGGTTGGTCACCCTGTTTTGAGGACACAAAAATAATCCTTTATGACACATAAAGTACGTGTTCAGAGTTTTAAAACACAGAACGTCCGCTGAAAAAGCCCCCCCCCCTTCCCCTCCCGTGGATCAGTGGTAAGATTGTGAGCTTATAACACTAACAATCAGGGGTTAAATACCCGTAATGTACAGATAGCTTATTGTGTAGCTTTGCGCTTAAACTGACTAACAACTAAGTAGGTTACACGCTTAACTACATGAATATGCCATCCTTCTAACGAACAAGTTCGTTCTTAAACGTTCAACAACATGAACATGTTATACTTTATCATATAACTATCCTTTTGCTTGTTTTGTTATAGTTAGTCATGATGATCGTTACAATACGCGGCGGTCGTTACAAATGTTCCACTTTCACAAACTATACTCATTTATCAATCGAGGCACATTGAACAACATGTCATTACTTCTGGGTATTTTACGTTCATCTTTGTAAACACTCACCTTCTGACGAACAAGTATGTTACAGGTTCAACTACATGAACATGCCACCCTTCTGACGAACATGTATGTTATACGTTCAACTACATAAACATGCCACCCTTCTGACGAACAAGTATGTTATACGTTCAACTACAATATTACATGAACATGCCACCCTTCTGACGAACATGTATGTTATACGTTCAACTACATGAACATGCCACCCTTCTGACGAACAAGTATGTTATACGTTCAACTACATGAGCATGCCACCCTTCTGACGAACAAGTGTGTTATACGTTCAACTACAATATTACATGAACATGCCACCCTTTTGACGAACATATATGTTATACGTTCAACTACATGAACATGCCATCCTTCTGACGAACAGGTATGTTATACGTTCAACTACAATATTACATTAAAATGCCACCCTTTTGACGAACAAGTGGCGTGAAGACCTATTACTCTCATATATGACAAGTTTAACGTTTGGAGTAACCGGATTACATGAGTGTACGTTTGGCTACAACTTCAGTTGTCTACTGTAAACAGATAGCTAAATGTGGTGACGTTTTGTCCAAGGGCTATTGCGCTTGAATTATCCTATCTTTTAACAATTGGGAGGGGGCATTATGTGACGAACAAGTGGCGTGAAGACCAATTACTCTCATATACGACACGTTTAACGTTTAACGCTTGAATAATCCTATCTTTTAACAATTGGGAGTGGGCATTATGTGGGATTCAGTGTATCATGTATGTGTGTGTTTGTACACAACTCTGAAAATCAGTTTCTCCACGTATTTAGTTTGTTTGTTTTTAGCAAGGTTTGCTTATGCGATGACTTTTATGAATTTCAAAGGTGGTTTTCCAGTTACTCTCGGGTTTACATTAAATTATCGCACCTGTTTGCAATTATCTCAACATTCATGGGCTGGGCGTGGCCTAGTGGTTTAACGTGGCGTGCTCTAAATCTGATGTTCTTTGGTTCACGTCCCGTTGCCGCAAAATCAGGCTTCGCACTTTGGGATTGTGGCTACCCTATAAGAGTGACGATTAAATCCCACTGTTCGATTACAATAGCCAAAGAGTTGGCGGTAGATGATGTTGACAAGCTGCCTTGGTTGTAGTCTCCGAGTTCAAAATTAGGGACGACTACGTGCATATGGGTTTTGTGCAGCTTTGCGCGAATATTTGAAACAAACATTCGTACCAGATTATTTGAACTTTAATATCAGGTCAGTATTCTCACACCCAGTACCTTTTCATTAACAAAAGAAATAATTTACTGCCCTATCAAAACACAAAATGAAGTGGAAAAAAATGAATCAAGAAAGCTTGTTGATGGAAATTCGTAACTAAACCGCGAAATATTACAATATTTAGATACGAGGTCAATCACAGAAATGTAACAGACTTTTTCGTGATATTAAAAGGAGTAAAAAGCTTTTTTGTTTGTTGTTAAGCACAAAGTAAAACATTCAGCAATCTGTGCTGTGCCCACCACGAGTATCGAAACCCGATTTTTAGCATTATAAGTCTTCAGATTTACCACCAAGCCACAGGGTAGCAATAAACAAATGAATTTATACTAACAAAATGAATGTAAGAAAATACAAAAACAAGCATTTTTAAATGTTTAAATCTTATTTTACAAGCATATTTATATCTTGCGAGATGTTTTTCTACAAGCCAATAAATGGACGACAAATTTTCCTACTTTATCTCCTTTTTTTTACATTTTCTATTATAAAAGACACAAACATGTATATAAATATATGTACAAAAATATTTAATTGGCACAAGCTCAAGATAGAATTTTTATTTCACTAGGTGGTGCTTTCGCACTATTAAACTTGCTCTTCAGCCAAAAAAAGAAGCTACTAAAAATGCAAACATATTTTAAAAGCAGATAACTTTATAATATTAAATATCAATTTATAACAAAGTAAGTAGGAAATATAATTTGGTTAAATTAATGAGTTAGAACCTAATTATTGCTTCGAAAACCGCACTTAATATTTTTGTTATAAATTCAGTGGTTATTTAAACTATTCTCATGAAATACTGCTCATAAAATAGTCTATTGTTTTTTAATTTTGCACCTAAAAATGAAAAAGAAAGAAAAAGGGGTTTTTAAAGTAAAATTTTCTCTATATACATTTTCACGTAATTTTTGAATTTAAAGTTCAATCTTAGTCTGAGATTTGCAGTTTGTCAGGCCTAAAAGTATTTGTAATAATACATAACTACAGTTATAGAATCGCAGTCGAACATTCATTTAATAGTAAAAAATCATCTTTCTTCTTCTCTTTGCTCTTTCTTAATTTTTTGTCTAAATAACATAAAATACATAGCTGACATATTTTATTGCTCCAAGTTATAATTCAGTTTATAAATTCGTATCATAATCAAAACTGTAGTGATTACAAAGTTATATTTTTAACTTTTTGGTTGTACGAGTTTTATTTGTTTGTTTGTTTTAAGCACAAAGCTACACAATGTGCTATCTGTGCTTTGCACACCGCAGGTATCAAAACCAAGGGGCAGTTCGTACAAATATAAGCACTTAAAGTTTTTTGAATTCTCGGATTAACGCAGTTTTCTATCAAAATTTTCACTTTATAAAAAAAAAAGTTTTTATTTCTAAAGTTTTTGTGTGATTTGATCTTATAAACTTGTTTCGTTCATAAAATGGTAACGTCTATGATACCTTCTAGGATATTTTTGATGACATAAAAATATTTTTAATTCGTTGAATTTAATCTCTCGTTTAATATAACCACGTACAATTCTATTAATCTTTTTGACCAAATTAAATTTACTTTTTTTTAATGCAACGAGAACTTGTAGCTTTATAATGAATATCTGTTTGAAAATGATATTGCACTTGCATATTTTATAACTAAGATACTGAGAAAGCCTAATGTTTTTTCAACATCTCCATAAGTAATATCACCACTAATAGAGCTTACAACTTATCCTTGATGTTAATATTTTATAATTTAACTTTCACTACAGAGCGACCGTTAAGTCAACGAAACCCTGAAATTACAATAAATATAATCCCTATTAACTTTAAAAAAAATCTATCATTTACTAAAGAATACAAGCTAAATTCAAGACTACTGTGGACACTATTACTCCACAATATATCAATCTGATTACGCATTTGTTCATATTATTCTTACATATAAATGTACTACTGTACTCAACATTTAGTATAATACAAAAATGTACGTCGATACGTTGTAGCAGACAATAATTGTCCCCTAGTGGGACAACAGTAAGTCTACGGACTTGCAACACTAAAATCCGTGATTCTATTCCCCGCAGTGAACACAGCAGATTGTCTAATGACGTCTTACTATAAAAAACAAACAGACGATATTTTAATTATTGCAATCTATTTCAACAACAAAAATTCACTTATGAAGGCCGAACAGAAATGAAAATTTTTAATTACTAAGTTTCACTTAGGAGCAGTGATTTTAAATAGTTTTGTTTCTGCGTGTATGAAGGCTGAAAATGAAAACAGGTTTTGATTTTCAAAATTTCGTGTTTCTACAACGTTGCACTCGAGGACATTTTTCAAACTTTAAGTTATAAAATTATTCTATATGTGGACCGGTGACATTATGATATCCACTAATCTGTTATTAAAGCAACGAAAAAATAAATACAAAAACTGAAAAGTATGCCTTTTGGTACTGCAATACATAAATCAACTCGTACATAAGGCTCATTTAAAAAAATATCAAAGTGCGAAAAATGGAAGCAGAAAAACTTCCACCTGCACACGTAAAGATTTCTTGGCACGAGCATATTATTTGATCTTACTTATGGTTCTAAATTTAACTGTGATACATTCTAATGCCAAAACACATCTCTTTCTACCTTATTTCCGTCGTTACACAATAGCCCCACCTACCGACGCTCTTCCTATACTTCTTTCAACACAACACATAAGTCTTAAATATATTGTTCATTTGTGTAAATTCTTTAACATCACACAAATAAAGTATTTTTGTTTATACTGAAACCACCGTCTCAATACCTGTTTTATGAACCTTAGTAATCTATAAGAAATGTCTAGGAATTATCTAACCAAAGTATTCACTCTTGCTGCTCATACGTTATGAAAACATCATGTAACCACATGGTTAAGTACAAACTATACATTAAAATAAATCCAATAGGGTAACGGGCTAATTGTCCTATTAAATCAGTAGTGACCCCGTGGAGTTAAGTTGTTTATACATAGGGCACGGGCTTTTATTGACGATTAACCGTATTCAAAAACCTTAGTACGAAATATAACAGATAAATATCTTTCGAAATATTTGCATTTCCATTCCATGCAACAAAATCACAGTAAAAAGGGACTTTTATTTTAGTGTCGCTATTTCACCTCGAACGGATGAGTTTCCTAAACTTTAAAGAATTACGAGATAACATTTGTTGCTCTAACATTTTGTATTGAACGTCGTATCTAGTGTAATGAAGTTAATCGTTACGTAGCTAAGTAAACGTTGTAACGAAAAATAATGGAAATATTTAAAGCAAATAACTTGAGACTTGCGCTATAAGAAATGTGTGCCGGTATTGAAAAACACACGTATTGAGACAACTATTTTAACCTCTGGTTAATCTTTCGCCAACTTCTAATGTATTAAACGGCACAATCTGGAACTAAGTAAATTAAAATGGGAACCATAAAGAACAGAGGTGTTTAATGTCAAAGCATAAGAATTTTTTTCAGGTCGACAGTGTTTTAATTTTAAATAATTCGAATATTTATTTGCTACGCTAGTTTGTTTTTTAACTATTTTTTATTTGTTCTCGGTTTTTTACTTTGCGTGTTTGTCCTGTAAAACTCTGGATGAATGTTCGATAGATCATTTTTGTACACTATCTCTGCTATACAACAGATTTAACGATTTTTTGGAACTGACCAAGAAAGCATACATATACATACGAGACTACATCTGATCGAATGTTCAGACTTTGTTTACAAGTTCAGACAATTTGATCTGTTGATTGATTGTTGTTTTTTCGAGCAAAACCACATTGGGCTATCTGCTGTGTCCACCACGAGGAATCGAGCCCCGGATTTTGGTAGACTTATCGCTATCCCACCAGGGGACCAGGTTGGTCTGAATTCATCAAAGTAAATATGTATAAATTATTATATTTACACACACAAGCCACAATAGATCAAGTTTCGCTGCAGCTTGGGGTCTTACCACTATCAACAGTTTGGAACTTCCATTATACTGCCCTAGTGGTTACCAAGCACATAATGAGCAAAATTCATTCATTCCGTAAAAGAATTGGAATAACTTTCAACAAACATATATTTTAATCCTTATAGTTAAAAAACAATTTGTATATTGGTTTCATACTCATCAATCATTAGGAGCATCATGTTTTTGCCCCATTAAAGAAAATAACCACTCAGACCTGTAGCATATGACATTTTTTTGAGTGTCTTCCGTGAACGGGGAAACGTGATTTGTTTATAAATCAGAACACAAACTGGGCTAAAAAAAGTTTTAAGATTACATTTCTGTGCATATAATAGTAATAATTAATCTTTGTGTCAGCTGCGTAATTGAAAGTAAGGTTTTGAACTATTCGACATGTTGGATAACCGTACAAAATTTCACATATAATATCTACACCCACCCTTCCCTCACGTATATGGTGACGTCGTCTGTACTTCCTTACACCTAATTTCATTTTTGCATAATTTAATGAGGTTTAAAGCGTTTCCCACGTACGCACGCATGCACGTTGCTATTTTAATTATATAGATGTTGTTAAAATGAAACGCATTTTGTAGAATGGAGCATCGTCATCATTCACAAATGAGTTGATTATGGAGCCGCTTGTTTTTGTATATTTTAGAAAGGTTATTATTTATTCTTTGTTTATCCTTTCTGCATACTTAGTGTGTGTTAAAAGGAAGTATTCTGATACTAAAGTACAATTCTCTAATAAACAAATCCCAGTATATATTAAACTGTTTTGGCTGGTATTGGTTTGAATTTCGCGAAAACTTACACGCGCAATGAAGGTAGCTAGTCATCACCACCCACCGTCAAATCTTGGGCCACTCTTTACCCAATGACTAGTGGGAATGGCCGTCAATCCCATGGCTGATAGGACGAACATGTTTTGTGGGACGGGGATTCGAACCCGCGACCCTCAGATTGCGAGTCGAGCGTTCTAGCCACCTGGCGATGCTGAGCCTTGTCTGTTATTTAACTTTCCTTCGGCATTCCCTGCTTCCATATAACATGTGTGTGGGTAAACGCGTGTACCAGCAAGGAAGTAAGCTAATGATGGGGCTGTTTGTCTTTGACCATAAGCTATATTGTACCAATAGTTGTTTATTGCTAAACATTTTAAGTTTTCTGATTAAAATAATATCAACTTTTCAGACTTTCCGATACATATTAATTCTCTACAAGTTATCAAGACGTTTCTTATACATTGTTTTAGGAATAGCTTGAAATAAATATTATGATCCGATTAATAATTTTGCTATAGGCGGACTGAAAGTTTTTATTTTCTTTCCATATAATGTTACTCATTCTAAGGATGTAATTGGCAAGATTTTAGGTGTTATTATTATAATATATGATCAAATAAGCATAACTTAAATATGACCAAAAATACCTATTCTTCTGTAAAGTGTAATTAACAATATCGTAAACCAAAAATACCATGAACAAATATTCTTTAAATCTAAACTATTGTAAACCGCTAACTATGAAAACCTTAGATTTATCATATGTCATAAACATCTTGGCAAGAAAAAGTTTATTTACTATTTAATTTCCAATCCATAAGTCTGGTTCGTAAAATAACATATTTTTGTGAATCAGCCATGAGCGCTCGAGCATGCCGATACCTAATTATTTTCGCTGAAATCCTCTTTGGCTCGTGTTGATTTACAGTTTTCGGCACGTCGAATGTGATGATTATTTACATAAACCTGAGATAGCATACGGTAGATCCGATATAACGACTAACATGACCAATACTTAACTGTTGTTCGTTTGTTTCAGAATTATCTCGCAAAGGTACACAATGGGCTATATGCACATTTTGAACTGACAGATTAAAAGAAGGCAGCCAGTCAACAGCATCCACATTTTGAACTCATAGATTAAAAAAGAAAGCAGGCAGTCAACAGCGCCCACATGTAATTGTTGAGTTACTCGTGTTTAATCTAACGGTGGAAGTTGACTGTCATTTTTTAGCGCACCTACGGACAGAGAGTGTAGAGAGCAGTTTTGCGGCAGAGGGTAACAAGCCATAAACCTTCAGATTCACAATTCGACCATGCCAAGTGATTCAACTAATAGTCAACAAAAAGAACAAACACAATGGTAGAATTATATCGTAATCATGCATAACCCTTTTTAACAAAAATACTTCACATGGTTACCATGATGAGCAAGAACAGTGGTTTTCTTAGAATCATGACCTTTCTCTAGGAGAGCCAAAAGAACAATGATTTTTCACTATTACAACTAATTTAAACTAATTTTGTAACAAAAATTTGTAATAGAAATCATATTTCAAGTATCACTCCTGACCACGATACTAACAGCCCCGATGTTAGTATAATTAACAAAGAAGCCCTCGTGATAATTCATTGACAGTGGCACTGTTAGGAAAGAGAATTGTATCTTTTACTTTTATCCATCTTTTTTTTTACTATTTTAACATTAGTGTATTACGATTTCTTTTCTCCAATGTTTAACAAATTTATGCTTTTCTTGCTCATCTTCTAAATAAATAATTTAACATACTAAAAATAAAATATAAAAAAAAAGACTGACCACAGTAAGAAAACTGATCAGTTTCAAAACGCCTGATAGAATGAACAACACCTGCATGGTGAGAAGCTGATAAGTCAATCATGAAATCTTTGAGAGAACTTTAGTCCATTCCCCACAAATTCTCAGAGTGACTCATTTCCGTTTTTGGTTACGTGAGACAGTTGTTTACAATAAACCGAGGGCTGGGTCGAGGACCTTAAAGATGGATAGCTAAAGAAAAATATAGTAGAAAGAAAAACGAAAAAAAAAAACATGTTTAAAGTTTAGTGTGCAATGTCAGCGCGTAGCCAACGATGTGTGTGTTTTTGGATGTTACTTTTCAGTGAAGGTCTTGTATTGAAAATTTCTAGATTTTATTTAATTCTTAAAACTTTTATAAAAGGGACAAGAATACCGAAGACTTTTACATCCTTCTAGGTATAATCGTCAAATGTATGGCTAGGTAGTTAGGGCGCTCAACTCACAATCTGAGTGTCGCGGGTTCGAATCCCTGTCCCACCAAACGTGGGGGCGTAATAATGTCACGGTCAATCCTACTATTCGTTGATAAAATAGTAGCCCAAGAGTTGGCGGTGGGTGGTGATGACTAGCTGCCTTTCCTCTAGTCTTTCACTGCTAAATTAGGGACGGCTAGCGCAGATAGCCCTCGTGTAGCTTTGCGCGAAATTCAATCAAAAACAAACATCAAATGTATTTCTAATAAGAAAAAAAATTACAGGTCGTCTGAAGTACGTCTTAACCTAAATACTACATTATAAATTGTAACAGGTCGTACCGGCTGCCCCCCTCCCGCAGTGGTACAATAGTATGTCTGCGAACTTACAACGCTATAATTAGGGTTTCGATACCCGTAGTAGGCAGAGCACAGATAGCCCATTGTGTAGCTTTGTATTTAGCTTCGAACAAACAAAAAATCGTACCGGTTAATAAAGTTGTTTTTATTTATTCATAATCAAATTTCGATAAGCAGTCCTCGGAACTAGTTATTAGTTGAGCTTGGAATCAGTTTATATATATATATATATTCATTTTACTTATTGGGCAAGAGCCCTATATCAATTTTAACTGTTGTAGTTGGTGTTATTGTAATATTCACGTTTATTTTACCTCATAAGTATAATTTTGCCATTAAATGTATCTGACATTTGTTCTTTTGTAGCTTTTTTTTTAAAATGTGTTTCTGATTTTTGTTGTATTTTGGTGTTAGGGTTGGTCCCAATATACCAGTTATTGTTTAAGTATAGTGAAACTTACCTTAAATATTTTTTGTCTATTTCTTTTCAATTTACATGTGTAAGTTTAAGAAATTCGATCCCCTACGGTGTACAGAGCGCAAAAAAGACAATTGTAAGTCTAAGCGGCAAAATAAACAAACAAACAAGCGAACAAGTTGTTTGTCATGAGGGTGGTGTCCCGATATTAATGGTGCAATAACTAAGGTTTTACAGTTAATCACGATGTAGCATCGTATTGGCCGCACACGCTTATATATCACACTCAGCTGTCTTATCATGGAATGGGCGGCATTTTCCTCAACTTACATCATAAAAGTAACATATAACTACGTGTGTGCGTGCATGTAAGTTACTTCAAATTTAAAGAATGGATAAATTATAACGTAATATTACTTTAGAATAGTATAAAACGTGTAGTTTAATATAATTCATGAAACATTTATTATTTTCTTGTAAATTTCGTCTTCTGTGCACTTTAATCCTTCAGTATTCTATGGGGAAAAATATTTCACACGATAACATGATCTGATTTCTTGACATGTTGACAGTGCGTTCCTGTTGCTGAATGTTTTGTTTAAGTATTCGTATGGGCTTAGACACGGTCGTAGGAGACCTCCGTATAAAATCAAACGTCAAAATAATGTTATGGATATTGGTAATGAAAACATTACTTTTAAACTCTTTCAAAAGGGTTGAAATTTTGTTTAAGATTCCCGAAATTTATAAAAACTCGTAATTCAACAAACAAACAAAACAGGAACTATATCTTAACACAAATAAACCTATTCTATAATATCAACTCTACTATCTGATAGAGTTTATGATATATTAACACAAGTAGATATTCCACTTTGATCACTGAAGACTGGCAGTTAGTCATTTCTTTCTTCTGTTGTATTTTGTCTAATTGTAAAATTTTCGGAAAAACTTGAGATATGTTTGGTATTTAGTATTTTCAGCCTGAACAGTTAAACGGCCAGATCAGAGACTCAAAGTTTCAGGCAGAGCTGTCCCTAATTTAGCACTGCTGAACAGGGGTAGGGCAACCAGTCAGCAGCAACTATACGGCTACAGAAGCGTGTTCAGTGACAAATCGCAGCTTAAACTTTGGACCTTACGATACGCAGCCTTGACTGTTAACCACGCCCAGCCAATGAGATACGTGAGCGTGTATGTATGTATGTATATACAAAGGCAAATCAGTGTACAAACGGGTTACATAAATATTCGTTCATAAAGACAGAATAAAGTCAAAACCTTGCCATCTTCGTATCAAATATATTATATTGTTACGACAGCGGAAGTCACGTGACGCTGGTAACACATGATGAGTTTCTAGAAGGATTGGGAACATAACGAATAATCCAGTATTTGCTAGACGCCCTCTATTTTTGTATATAAGCCCGGCGAATAAAGCGGAGATATAATTGCAGACAGGGAAATATAGAGACAAATAATCGAGTCAAGTCGTAAGTGAATCGTTGTGAATTATAGCGTGTGTTTAAATTAAAGTGACTGTGGAAATTAAGTGTATTGCAAAGTTATATTGAGAAAAAATAAACTGGTTTTATTTAGGAAAGGACTTGTATGGCTGAAGTTCGTCAGAAAGAATTTTTACGGGAAATTAACAAACGACCAGAGACGTAACAATATTTTCACTCAGAATCGCGCTTTAGTGCTTTTCTACGTAACGTTGAAAGCACGGGATGATTATACATTTCTTAACAATTTTAAATTCAGATATATGTATGACGTAGGTCATAGCATACTTCAGTTTTCTTCGAATCCAAAGATTACACTTTCATCACTTTTCAACGATTTTAGTAAAAAGAAAATAATAATAATAGCGCGAAACAAGCTCTTGTCTTATTAAACAAGCACGTGCATGAAGTTAAAACACATGGAGGAGAATATTAGAACCTTGCTATCTCTTACAGTGAAACACCTAGAACTAGACGGGCATTCAGTGAAGCGCATACCTCCACAACGTAGTGTTGACCATATTCAACCATATGTCCGTCGTTATCAATAGTCACGAATTATTTTCCGCAGAACAATGAGAAATAATATTCTACACATGTCCACCAAATTTCGTCAAAATCCGATCGTTTTTGACTGAGTTATAGAGCCAAAATTGTGTGAAAAATCGGTCCCCATGTTAACAGATAGGGATTTTTTTTATTTTCGTGACCTTCCTGTGACCTTGATCCTGCAAAAACT
>NW_013669882.1:76665-77798 GCF_000517525.1 Limulus polyphemus
ATTTAAGCCGTCTCCAGCCATTATTAGTCTCAAAGTGGGTTCCTCGTCATCGAATTTTAATCGCTTCTAAGTTGGGTCATACTCCAAATGTATACAACTTTCGTCCAAATCCATTCAGCCGTTTTCGAGAAATATTATGACAAACACGCACACAAACATACACTGGGGTGAAAACCTTTGTTTTGTTTATAATTAAGTAAGACTACTCAAACATATGTGCGTTTAAATAAATAAAGAAGCGATATAAAACAGGAAGGTAATCAAGAAGAAAACTTCTAAAGATCATGTACATCCGGTCTCAAACCATTATACAAACACAAGAAAGTGAATAATCTTAAAAAGGAACAAGTGTAAAACAAAATCATTATATGGGCTACCTTATAGTTACATCTAGTCCTATCTTGGAGGTTATTAAATAATAACATATTTTTATAGACTAATTTTTCTTTCTACCTCTATCTCCTTTACTTTAGTACTATAAATTGACCCTCTAAAACGTTTTCTGCTCAAAAAGAACTTGTATAGAAGTTTATGAATTAATCACACGAACAGTGAGTCCGACAGGTTTTGGAGCTTTGCACTATTAAATATCTCGTTTTGTTTGCTTATCTTTAAGCGCAAAGTTTCAGAATGAGCTATTTGTAATGTGTCCACTACGGGTATCAATACCTGGGTTTTAGCGTTATAATTCTTCAGACTTACCGCTGAACCACTGCGGGGGGGAAGAGAAAATTATCTCGAACAATTATATTATTATAATGAATTTTTCTACATTTTAATGTTGGCTATTGTTATAATCACTTCATCCTTTAATTGTACTTGTTGTTATTTCTTATTAAGCATGAAGCTACACAAAGAGCTATCTGGGGGCTTATCCATTATATTCCATTATTTTCTGTCACTCACATAGTTCTCTCGCTTAGATGTAACATTTTTTCTAAAAGTTTCGCCTAATAAATCTAAATCTAGAATTGATGAGGCAGGGTTATATCTAGATCTGGGTATATTCAATACAAGATGCTTTCAATCTATGCACCCAAATCTAAGGTCTAGTTTAAATGTATAAAGCTAAATTTCTGTTATTATCATTATTATTATTACATCTAGATCCAAACCTAAGACTAAAAAGATGA
>NW_013669882.1:77859-78852 GCF_000517525.1 Limulus polyphemus
CTAGGCTTATATTATGTTATGATTACACCCTTCTCCACAGTGTGTGTAATTTTCATTCGAGCAATTTCAGACTTGTCTCCTGTAGTGTTTGTGTAATTAAACCTATCGAGTTTTTAAATGTAATTTAGCAACTGCCAGTAATTTATATGGTGCTCATAAGCATGATTTACCAACATATACACTCATCTGCATTAATTTTAGTACTGTTGTGTCACATTAATTAACATGAGTATGGCAGTTTAAGTGATAACAGGTCCAGATGTGCCTTACTTGTCTTGAGTTGCAATTATAATTGTATAATTTAAATATAATTTGTGGTTAGGAACTTAGGAAAATAGAATGCTTCCTTTCATCTGACAATTTGCATGTTACAACTAAATAGTGTAGTTATTATTTTTTAATTTATTCTTTTAGCCCATTATGTCAAAAAAAGAAAGAAAGTGGGGCACAGGGACGCAAAAGACGTGCACAATTTGCACCTTCGATGGTCGAGGCAAGCAAATTGATGAGAGCTTTCCTTACTGGAAGTTATGACACCAGTAAGCCAGCATCTGTTCCTTTTGATGGCAGCAAAGAGGTCAAAGTGCAAGATTGTGAACATGCTATTTCATTTGAAAAAGAAAACAATGAAGATACTGTTCTCTGCCCTGTTGAAAGCTACAATAGCAATAATAAACAAGAGGATTCCACTTTGTCAAAAACAAGTTCACAAAATAGTGTTTATAAGCCAAAAAAAATGACCTAATAAATATTTTAACACACAGGGATATTGGATTTATGAAGTTTGATACAACAGTCTCAGCAGTTGTAACACATGCATATCGCACAGAGATTGTTAAAGTTGGAGTACATGAATTTCAACATAAAGAAGATCCATTTGATGCCAAAGATGGGCATTCTATGACTGCATTTTGGTTCAAACGACGCCTTCTGAATGGACAAGAGGTCAATTGCTCCTGGTTGGTGTATACACCTCTACATAAAGCAGCATAC
>NW_013669882.1:79852-92631 GCF_000517525.1 Limulus polyphemus
AGATAAGCAGCTGCTGATCTTGATTCTTTGAAAGAGAAACTGATAGAATCACGTGAAACGTCCTGTCAAGAAGCACTTAAAGCGGGCAAGAATCGATGTGAAACATGGGGATTGACCATTGAAAGAAGAAAAATACGTCGTAAACGAATGCCAAGTGAAAATGCAGCTGATGCTGGATTGACTGCTGAACATGAAATTTATCGCATCATGAAGGATGTTATTGATCAATTGATTACAGAAACAACAGGAAGATTTTCTCGCTTACTAGATTTAGTTTCACGGTTTAGATTTCTATTAGATGTGCAAAATAATGTTCTGACTTAGCAAAGAGCTAACCAGGTGATATTGATGGACCAGAATTGTACAGAGAAATTAAAGAGTGTAGAATGTTGATAAGTAAAAGAACAGAGACCGATTTTCCTGAACCAATGGTTGCAACTGATTTGCTAACATTTATAATTTCATATGATGAAGATGTTTTCCCAAATTTAAGAATTGCATTGCAGATTTTGTTAAGAATTGGGGTTTCTATTGCTAGTTGTGAAATGTCCTTCAGCAAGCTGAAATTAATTCTTACATACTCGAGAATCTCAGTGACCCAAGAACGACTTAGTAACTTGGAAATATTAAGTACTGAAAAAAACGTACTTAATACCGTAAATCTTGATAGTTTAATTGATACATTTCCAGCAGCAAAAGCACGAAAGGTTCATATAATGTAACCATGAATACCAGAATGCTACCTGTACAAGATCTAGTTAAGTATATGTACAGTTTTGTAAACTAATAAAATTTGTTATATGTAAACTTAAGTAGTATTTTATCAATTGTTTTATAATCCTAGTACACCACAAGTGACTGGTTTCTCATATAAAACATAAGTTTTAAAACTAGGGATATAACAGAAATTTATTCTGCATGCTTGAAAGATTACTCTAGCTATGTGACTTTGAACAATACTGGATGACATAAATATCAAAATGGTTTACAAATTATGTAAGTACACCTAATAGGCTATACTTCATTAGTTCCAGGTGTACAGTTGTGATATCGTGAGATGTTACATTGTGACTTTATTTTAGGCTTGTGTAAGGCGGTAATTAATTCTTTATGCTATTATCATTACGTGGGTAATGAGTCACAAAACAAATAATCAAAACATTTCAGAGGTGGGGGCGCCAAAACTGTATTTGCCCCCGGGTGGTGAGAACCCTTGCTACGCCATTGGGAATACTAGAAGTGGTCAGATTATTACAATAAGGAAAAGGCTTAATCAAAATAAATTGTATGAACAATAGATATAGTGACTTTGTTGAAGGTAAAAGAGAACAACACATGATTAGGAGACAAAGAAATGATAAGAAAATGCCAGAACCTCCACATTTGAAACAGAACCTTCTCGTTGAAGATTGAAACAAATCTGCATTCAAAATACGCAATTGCTCTGTAGTTGCTCAGTGTAAAGAGAATATTATACAATGTTTAAGTTGTAACTTTCACACCTGACTAGTCAACCTGAGTGGATTTTATACGCCCAATGAGAACTCCTATAAGAAACACAGTTTAACTAACTTCAAATCAAGACTGTTACGCCATGTTGGCTTTTGAAAGACATAACTTGTTAGTAGCCAGATCATTGCATTTGTTCAATGAAAACAAACTACAAGAACAAAATCACACTAACTTTCATGTACGACACCCACAACCAATGTTCCCTCTAACTTTTTCAACCCATTTGTGTAATGAATTTTTTCATGTGCACCAGTATCAAGGCAATGTGCGTTACCTGTGTTGTTTTTTTTCTTTGGGGAGAGAGGGGTATTTTTAAACCATCGACCCTATTGGATCATTAAGCCGCTTTGAAAAGCTACCAGTTGGTCATTTAGGCTTTAGGCCTATTGACTGCCAGGATTATTAAGGCCGTCAACGTTTATTGATTCCTCATCATTACTGAGGATGTGCACGGCTGGAATAATGAAGTGCGGAGCATTTGACTGGTTGTTGTACGACTGCGCAATTTAGAGGGAACACTGCCCACAACCGACCCATGACTTAGTTTTTGCTCGCTCAAAGATGTCAAGTTGAAAATTGCAAGATTAAACACTTCTCACAGTTGATTAACCCCGCCAGTAAAGAAGATATCAACTAGAGACATGCAGGATTAAACACTTCTCACAGTTGATTAACCCCGCCAGTAAAGAAGATATCAATTAGAGACATGCAGGATTAAACACTTCTCACAGTTGATTAACCCCGCCAGTAAAGAAGATATCAATTAGAGACATGCAGGATTAAACACTTCTCACAGTTGATTAACCCCGCCAGTAAAGAAGATATCAATTAGAGACATGCAGGATTAAACACTTCTCACGATGCAGCTTAAGCTGTATACGTGTTAATAATTTGTTCTACGTTGTGTTTAAAATCCAAATGCTTCCATAGCTTCTTCAAACCATTAGCGAGAAAACTTTGTTTGTTCTGTTAAGCGCTTATGTACAAACCTACACAATGGGCCATTCTGTGCCCACCAGGGATATAGAAATCTAGTGTTTAGCATTATAAGCCCACTGACTTACCGTTAAGCCACTCGGGGGCATTGAGTGAAAATGAAGATCACACTTTACACATAAATTTATACATAAATATATATAATGGTAATCACAAAGCACACAATAAGTTGGTTTATTTTAAATTTCGCGCAAAGCTACAAGATGGCTATCTGCGCTAGCCGTCCCTAATTTGGCATTGAAAGACTAGAGGGAAAGCAGCTAGCCAACCACACCAACCGCCAACTCTTAGACTACTATTTTACCAAGGAATAATGGGATTGACTGTCACATTATAACGCCCCATGTGTGTGTGTGTGTAGTTTTTTTTATAGTAAATGACCAAAACACATACTGAACGCTACGTAACAGTCCTATATAAATATATACTTAATGAAGTATATTTCCTTAAGATCTGTGTTCAAGGTCATTTACATAACATACACTTCACAGATAGATCCCAATAAGTAGAATGCAATCTGAATTGTGTTCACTTGCTTTTATCCCCATCAGACACATAAGATGTTATCACCCTGAAATTAAACCAAGTGGCTCTCATCAATCCAAAACAGTTGTGTATACACATCAAGATTCCAATGTTAACACGCTTCACCAACTAAAGTGGGGCAAAGTGCTCTTTGATGTGATGTATACGACTTGCGTTTACCAGACTTTTTTGAAGCACCTACATTCATGGAGACCATGTTGTACAAGTCTCACTTACGGTTTTCATTTAATATATTTGACTATATTGGATACGGTAAAGTCAGGGTGTATTTGCCACAAAAATGTTTGGTTTGTTTTGAATTTCGCGCAAAGCTACACGAGGGCTATCTGCGCTAGCTGTCCCTAAGTTTCCAGTGAAAGACTAGTGGAAAGGCATCTAGTCATCACCACCCACCGCCAACTCCATGGGCTAGTCTTTTACCAACGAATAGTGGGATTGACCGTCACATTATAAAACCCTAACGACTGAAAAGGCGAGTATGTTTGGTAGGACGAGGATTTGAACCCGCGATCCTCAGATTACGAGTGAAGCGCCCTACCCACCTGGTCATGCCGGACCACCACAAAAAAAAAAAAGCTCCCTTTTGGTAGTTCTACCAAATGAGTGTTTGTCATGCTTTGACAGCAGTTTCCGAACTCCCCAAATTCTTCACTACTCGTACTCACGTGGTGTCCATTATGTGTTTCTACATCACTTTTCTAATATTAATGAAGTATCCGTGTTGGTAGAAAAAAAAATCAACGCTTTGATGGAAACAAAGCTTGCTTTATTTGATTGATAAAATTGCTTTCTACATTTATTTGTAAAACATAAGACACCAAAAATGTACACGCCCATCATTTCTTTATAATTCAAACCCATTTGTTCTGAAAATATTTTCTTTTTAATTTCTATATTGTCAAGTGTAAGCTAAGTAACTCTTCCAATATCATACAAGTAACTAAGTGTGTAGTATGTATATACTTCATCACGACGAAATATCTTCGCCCATACAATTTGTTTGTTTGAATTTATGCACAAAGCTACACAATAGGATATCTGTGCTCTGCCCACCACGGGTATCGAAAACCGGTTGCAAGTCCCCAGACATATCGCTGTGCCACTGGGGGCATTGTTGTGAAGACAAAAAAATAAAAAAAGTTTTACAACTAGTTGATACTAGGCAAAAATGTTACGCCCCAGAGTTTTTAAGTAATGTTTTCATTTGTGAACTACAAAGGCATCCCACTCCTTAGAAAAGTTCGCACTGTATACGTATAAAATAAATGTGGATAAAGCAAAACTGAAAACTTGTCATGTTTTTTTATTTAATATAAATGTAACATAAAATACGAAAATTACAAAGTAACAAAACAGTAAAAGAATAGCTAAATTTTACAGCAACAACAACAAAATTTCCTGTAGTCTCTCTCTCCGCCCTTGGTCCTACGTGAAACAAAAAAAAAAAAACTTTCTTGTGCATACACACGAATGGTTGAAACACAAACTTTATTGTGCAAGCACACGAAACGTCAACAGGCAACTTATTCCCAATATTATTTTTATTAATTTCTCATTTTATGCGTTCAACAAAATATTAATATATTACTCGGAGTTTTTTTTTTTTTTTTTTACTATATTTCTGTAAATGGAACAAGCCATGCTTGAACACTATTTGCCGGCAGGAGACTTGGCGCCACTTTCAGCATTAATCTTAGTTTTATTTTCCTTTTTGACAGCGAACAGATATTCTGAAAAAGAGGTTATTCATATCAAGTGTTGATTTTGTTTCGAATATGTTTACTTTACTTGGGTATTAGATTCTTGAAACGTGATTAAGACTCTACCTTTCCAAGTTTCTTTTCCTTGGATGACAATGTCTGGGTTCGAATTTGGTCTCTTCATTAGTAAAATTAGATAACAATATGACCTTCATGATCATCTTCACGAAACTTTCGAGACACAAAAAGAAAATGTAATTAACTAAATTAAATATTTGGTGGACCGAAAAAAATTCAACAGATGAACAGTTTTAATTACCATTAACTATGTCAGAAGGCACATTAAAATATACTACGTCTAGATACTAAATCCTCATCTCACTCATTACAAAAAAATCGACTTTCCTAGGTGTACGTGTTGCCTTTTTAGTGTGGCAGTGTATCTAGGCCGTTACGATAGTGTTCTAGAGTCTAGACCCCTACAAGGTATTTAATAGTAGACCCCCCTTCTAATATATAAATTTAGGGTGTGTGTTGTTATAGCAAAGCCACAACAGGTTATCTGCTGTGTCCACCGAGGGAATCGAACCCTTGATACGGCTATCCCATCGGGGGGGGGGGGACATAAATTTAGGGTGAAACTGAGAAACGTATCTTACATACTTATAAATATAATTTTGCATTAATTGGTTTTTCATATATTATTAAAGTGTGGCATTTTACTTTTTAATTGCTCTTGTTACAAATTATTCGACAATTTTGTGGAAATTCAATTTTCTTGCGACACCCCTTTCGATGGAGAGCGTGACGAACCCTGCGAGACACCCCTAAAACAAAGACGATTTCAGATAGGTTTTAATTAACTTCAACTTTGAAAAATTCCTCTCAGCAGATGCAACAGTCTCTACAGCTGTAAGTTACACTCTGAATACAACGCGCATATTCCGAGATTCTATACGAGGCACCAAAGGTAACTTTGTAACTCATAGGTTAAATTATTTGCAAGTTGAGCTAATTTGTATGTACAATTTATATACTGCATAAAGAGTCTCACTAATATCTATAAATTTACAAGTTAGCTGAGAAACCTACGTGTTCACGACAATATACAAACGCACATTTCGTTTTATTAAACATGTATATTTTCCATAAGCACGTGACAGTATATAAAATTTCGAGGCAATTTAATAAAACGTAGCCGGATTATAAATTCTCATGTGCACTGAACAAGTCGAAAAGTATATTTCTCAGCCAACTTGTTATGTTAATAACAGAATAACTTTTATAAAGTAAGTATGTCATACAGAATTACATGTACAATTTAGCTTAAATATTAAACAGCATAAATTGCAAAGTTACACTTGGAGCATCATAATACCGCTGTTAATACTGTTAGGGAACAAAATGCAGTCAAATGTCTATAGGAATAATGAAGTTCAACATTTAAACAGTCCAGTCAACATACGACTTAACTTACTGTTAAGAATACCAGAATCGTGTGTGTTGCACTTTTTATGAAATGTTGGAGAACAAGAACCTTCGTGATGAATAACCGATAGAACATAATTAATAATTTTTCATATCTTTTCCTTTGAAAAAAAGAATTCGTCAAGGCTTTTTCTGCTACACTTCCGAACAAGAAAATGTAGAACATAACTACTAATATGGGACTAGCAATTCTACTGCACATAATTGAAATGACGGATCTCATGCACCACAATTCTCCGTTATTCAATTTGTTAGTTCTTAAGGATAGTTTTTTTTTTTTGGGGGGGGGGGTAACATTCACTACTATGTATCAAATCTACATATTTCTCATCACATGATAAAATATAATTAACTGGTTACTTAGCCCTTAATTAACAGTCTAGTCCCCCAATGGCACAGCGATATGTCTTCAGACTTACAACGCTAGAAACCGGGTTTCGATACCCGTGGTGTGTAGCTTTGTGCTTAACTTCAAAACAAACAAATAAATTAACAGTGTACAACAGGAAGAAAATATTGAGGCTATTGACGATACCCCAAAATGTGTATTGTGCTGCAAGTGAAAGTGTGAATGGGTTAAACGTAAGGGCACTGAGAAAGGTAGCACTTGAAATACACATGCACACAAGTTTGTTTGCTTTTATGACGTTAGCTCGATGGCCATGTATTGTTTACAAATAAAAAAAAAAATTACGAGCTTCGTATTCAGGTTTTAATGTTTAAATCACCAAGTTCAGATGCAATTAATATTACGATTTTATGTTTTCAAAAAGTTGGTTTCAAGAAGGAGGCGTACCATATTAAATGTTTGCATCATATTATAGCCTAAGTAGGTTAAGCTTGACATTAAAATCATCTTCGTTGTTATTCAACGTGCAAGCACTGTAAAGCGGGAAGAATCTAAAATGACATAGTAACCTTCCCTTCCCACAATATTTATATCCCCTTTATATGATTTTTGTTTTAATGTTCTTTATTATACTCATACTTTCAATGCAACGAGTATGCTGCACGATGGCACAATGTCGTCATCACGGGACTTTAGTTGTTGTTGGTTTTTATTTGCAAAGTATTTCACACAAAAAAACACTTAACTGGCGTGTAATTGCCTTAAAAAATTAACATTACATTAAATACAATTTCTATGGGCTCTCGCGACTTATTTAGGTGTAAAACACGCATGCACAGTTCGTTCTAAACCACATGTTTGTCACTTAGTGAACACGCATTCAGACGTTTCTGCATAATCAGCTATGTTAACCCTTATTATAACATTACGTTTACTTTACAATAATTTAGTTTCGGTTTGTTTCATAGACTGCTATAAACACCTTTTAATTACCTTGTACTTTACTTCGGGTTGTATTCTTTGTTTTTGTGAGTTTCTTTGTTTCAATTCATAAAAATGTGTCATACACTGAATGCTCACAACTGGTTCATACTCTGTATACTGTTATAAAGACCATTACTATACTTTAATGTTTACTTTATATGTAGTTTTATTAAATAAACTTACGTCTATGCGAGTTTGTTTGCCTGACCGTGTAAAACGTTTTCAAATGGATCAAGATTTATCAACCTACCGCATAATGCCTGCAGTAAAGAGTTTAAATGGCGCAGAGGCGTTTGAACCGGGGATGCTGTAGCATCTCCACTTTTACAAACATGTATCTGGTTTATATAGCAACTGTAAATTATTTTACTTTTCTGGGGGCATGCCCTAGATTGAGCTGTCTTTGACAGTACGAGAGCTGCTATTAGCAGCTGCTTATACTTTCAATATTTCATTGTAAAATCTGCATGTCTAGCCAACCACTCCCACTTTGCAACACCACTGTGGCGTGCGTGAAAATGATAGAACAAAGAAAATTCACGCGAAGGGCATGAAAACTATCGCAAATATTTCGCAGGTCGCGGCTAGTGATGAAACAGAAAACGGGCTTAAGCTGTTTGAATCTATTTAAAATAAAAAATTGTTGCTTATTCGTTTTCTTTTCCTCGGCTAGGTAGATCTTCAGGTCACAATTCCTGCTATTTCCCAATGATAACGTTAAGAAAACGTAGAAGGGGTGGAACACTGTATCGTGCGATACATTTTTTTTGCCAGGTGATTCTTAAAGAAAGATTTTAAATTTTTATTAAAAGAGTTGTGCATAATGCTAAACCGTACATATCAAACTCACACTGAGGTACGGAAAAACTGAGAAAATTTAATACTTTTACTGTTTCTGATCGGGACAACAACAAAAAAAAGGCTAAAACTGGGAGGTCTGGTAACCCTATCCAAGGTGAGTTTTCAAAGAAAAGAAAAAGGGGCAGTAAAACTAAACTAAGGCATCCAGCCCCTCCCCCCTCCCAATGGCACAGCGGCATGTCTGCAGACTTATACTGCTAGAAACAAGGTTTCATACCCGTGGTGGGTAGAGCACAGATGGTCCTTTGTGCTTAATAACAAACAACAGCATCCAGGTAATATTATCATAATAATTATACTACCACTAAAACAAGTAAGTCAATTCAAACGTACGCCAAAACCAAATACACAAAATTACAACTTATATTTCCAACACCCCTTAGGAGAAGTCACCTTGTCATTCTTGGCTTGAATAACCGCTTTCAAACGTTATGTTTCTTCACCATAGGGGTAATAATAATTGTTACTGCATAGCAACAATTTTACATTACACTGTTACAGATAAAATTTCATAAAATCTCGTCATAATCCCCAAAGAAACTAATTATTAATAGTATCGTATAATGAGCGATTTTTGATACGTACAGTGTAAATTTAAAATATTTCAAAAAAAGTTGCTGGCAAATATTCCTGTTCGGTAGCCTTGTTTCAGGTCTTATTCTTTTAATAACATTAAATTGTGCTAGCCTTTTAATTTTGTAATACAGTTGTACACTGTACTTGAGTTTTACAAAAGAATCACAAAATACATGGGTACCGTGTAGCAAACATATCAACAACTAGTGGAATATCTTTATGAATATTGAGTAATAACAAAGCATTCAGGTGATCTTCTTTCAATGTACTCTGTAAATCACTTTTGATTCACTTAAGAGTCAAATTCACTCTCATGGCTGGTTAGAGAAAAAAGAATCGCAAAATGGTAGCAATATGCAGAAAGAGTTTGGCATTCATAGAGGGGAAAAGTTTAAAGATTTTTTCCAGAATTTTAGGGGGCACGTGCCACCTGTGCCTCCCTGGGTAATCACTTTCAAACTTTCCAAAGTTTACAAGTTTGAAACTTAAATATAAGAGACTAAATATTAAAATGTTTCTCATTGTTTCTTATTGTGTATCTAAAAATAAACCTAGCACTGGGGAGATGCTTATCTATAAATACAGCAGTAAAAAACTACGGAAGTGTTTACACATGTATTTATTTTTGTTTACACTTTTTGAGCTGCTTTTCATATTTTTGTGATTGTCAAAATTAGCATTTCAGATATGGCAGCACATATTATTGTTAACATTAACAATTAAATTTCTGAACTCCCTTTGTATATATATATATATTGTTACGTACTGAGAATTTGAAACAATTCAAAGCAGCGTTAAATAATTTAACTTTTAATAGTTGAAACGTACCCTGGATTTAGTGTTTAGAAATATGCCGGTATTTTATTTACGTTACGCTATTTGCCAACAAGATTGATTCACACCATTTTTGTTTTGAAACAAATATGTTTTAATATATATATATAATAGTATAATATACAATAGCTACAATTATGATTAATTATTACAAACCAAGTTTCATAAGCAGAAATTTTACTAGCTTACAAATAGCCTAAAGTCGTCTTCCAAGTTCAGAATTTCCTTGATATCCAGCGAGTTGTACGTACATATAATTGGCGGGAAGCTAGTTAACTTTGTCAGACACTGAATTGTTGGACCGTTGAAGTACGATAATATTTTCATAAAATCACTAATGTCCGATGAGAAATTAGTAATATTCTTGGAGAAATATTAACGTTTGATGGGAATTTACTGACCTTCGAAATTTATAGTTGTTCCTGGTCAAATGTCGTATATTTTCTGGTTGATAGGCGTTAGGAAAATCACAGTTTATAGCTTACATGGTTATAATAGTTTCATAGTAGACTTGTCTCTTCTCTGTTCTCTATTGTTTTTGGTGCGTCGCCTTTTTATAGGCGCTATATTTAACTGGATGTGGAAACGGATATTGTTGATTCTTGTTTTCACGAATGTTTTACAATCTTGGAGAATTGGCTGGAATTTCGCCATACATAGCTAACATGGTAAGCTAGACACGCTCTCAAATATAAACTTATTCGAAACAAACGTTGACCTTATAATATATATATAACAAATTCGTTATACACAACACATATCTGATACTACAAGTCACGCATATTTCTAAATACAACTTCAATCCAAACAATATTCCTATTAAAAATAAATACATAATAATAAATTCATTACAATATGCAAAGATAAAGCATAAGGCAGGATTTTAAAATGATCACTTCAGCAACTGTATAATGCATACTGCTGCCTGACAGAAAAATTAATACCTTAAAACCACACCAAGTAAAACAACAACAACAAAAACTGAGCTCAGATTAAATGTAGAAATAATAATTTGAGACATTTATGATGAAAGGGGGCAAGATCCTCAATAAGTAATCCAAGATTGAGTGGCATAAGTAAATCAGACCCTAAGAACTATTAAATATGATCATGCTTCTGTGACCTGATGAAGGTCAATAAATTATGTTGTTGTTTTTTATCACAGCAACTTACATTGTTTTAGGTCTGATGATGAAAAACTGTTGGCAAATGATATGATAAAATTACTTTCATAAAACTGCATGAACAGCATTTTTTTATTTTATACTTTCTTCAAATTATCTCTGACAGACTTAGACTTTTACCCAGCAGCAATTGGAGTGGCAATACAAATAATAATTAATAAAAACACATTTTGCAAAAAGTAAGTATGATGTAGGGATGGCAGTGCCAAGTACAGTAACAAGTTTAGGATGAATACACAAAACATACAAAAATCACTGCATAAATAGCCAAATCTTTCCAAGAATAACTTTTTTATATAACTAGATGTTGAATTCCTATGAGTTGCATGAATTCAGGTTTGAATAAAAACATTTACACTGAATAGTGCTGTACAGTCTTACAGTGACTAATAACCATAAGCTTGTAAGATTGACTCAGAATATACTGGCTACTTATGTAGGGATTTTTTGCATGGTTTCGTGTATTCATGTGTACATGGTTTCTGTACTTTTTTGGTAATGTCATCCCCACATTATGCTGAATTTAAAACAAATAATTTATTACTTGTTTCCTCTCTTTTTTAAAAAATTTCATTGAACCAGGTTGATAAGTGAACATTTGTTTTATTTTTATAACTCAATGGTAATATATAATATTAATAGCATATCAGTTTTGTCCATTTCTCTAATTTAATATTACATTGGAGCCCAGTGAAACTGGGATGGCTCCTCCAGGGCCGTACAAGTACTCTGGAGCACTGGACTGGTGTTAAGGAGATATTTACAGAACCCACACCTTCCAACTTTACCCTAACTCACTGTATTTGCATACAATCCCAGGTCATGAAGTATAATACCATGTATACACACACAGCTGGCCAGGCTTGGCCCCACTGAAAATTTGAAGAAAAGTTGACTACTATATAACATATTATTTTAATAATTGAGAATATCCCCATGTGGCACAGCAGTATACAATCCTAAAAACCGGGTTTCGATGCCAGTGTTGGGCAGAGCACAGATAGCCTTTTGTGTAGCTTTGAGCTTAACTACAAACAAACAAGGTAATCAAGAAACTGGCGTTTTTAAACTCAGACATCAATACATGTACACAGATCTGTCAGTTGCATAAATACTTGATTTCCTTGAATATTAATTGAGATTATTATTTATTTATTTATTTATTTTTACTGAAATTGTTTTCACAGATATCACGTTTGTGCAATGAAAATTCACAGTCTTTTATACAAGAACAATTGGTGCTGCCATCTAGCAACCTGTAACGAAACTACTATTTATAAAACATGGAACAAATATATGCTTATAAACTGAGCTCTCCAGCAAGTAGTAGTTTTCATTTTTATTATTTCCCCACAAAAATACGTGTGGTAGAAGTACAAAACAATATTACTGCTATACAAGCTGTGAAACACTCAATAATGACTCTCGTAACACGTCATGATATTCTAGAAGGATCATGAAGGCCCGAGCATTTTCTAGGCGCCCTCTATTTTAATATATAAACGAAGCAAATAAAGCGGAGAGAAAAAGTGACTGCACAGATAATTGCAGACAGGCAAAGATAGAGACGGATAATTGAGTCAAGCGCGGTAGTTACCGTAAATAAAGTGCGTGAATCGTTGTGAATTACAACGTGTGTTTAAGTTAAAATGACTGTGGAAATTAAATGTGTTGCAAAGTTGTATTGAGAAAGAATAAACTAGTTCTATTTAAGAAAGGACTTGTCTCACTAAAGTTTCATCGGAAACA
>NW_013669883.1:0-3944 GCF_000517525.1 Limulus polyphemus
TATCTATACACACATTACCTTACCGCGTCACGTTTTCCCCTCTTATATATACCAGCCTACCCTACTAGTAAATACTAGAGCATTCGCCAAAGTACATGATAATTCTAGAAACGTTGCGTCACTGTAGTCATGTGACTCGCTGACGCAACAATATTTATTATATTAGCTTTCACATTTCATTTCCATAATCTCTAGAACATCCTAAATGAATATCAAAAGATTTTAAGGTAAATGTTTATATTTTATTTTCCATTTTCTCTACCGTGTTGCAAATTCTACCTATTATCTTCAATGTGGACTGCAATGAAATGTTTAAAATTAAGAAATGGAAATCTGTATATATCTTTTAGCTCTTCTTAGAAATCTTTTGAAACTTTTTTTATACATATTTACATAATTTCACATCTTTATCTTTTCACCCATAGTTTATTTTCCATTTTTCTTTCCAGCTATTTGTCTTTTATTATATGGTGACTCCTGTACAGACTTGTTTCACTTACACATGTGAATGCTGCAATTTTGTTTATACACTTTCACAATTGAGGTGATAAGAAGTTAAATTTATAAATATCATTAAACCTTTTGAAATACGATTTTGAAAATGCAAATAATACTTTTATAGTTTAGTTAATTATGTAAGACCTAAATACAATATAACTGTCTCTCTAACTATAGCATGCTTAGGTAAGAAACCACTTAAGTGTTATTGTCAATCAAGCAGACAACAATAGTAATGGCAATTACATGTATGCTATGAGGAAAACTGTTCACCAATTGCAAATTAATCATTGGTGGAGTATAGTGTAAACTGAACTTTTTAAATATTTATGTACACTTGTGTCAACTAACTACATGTACCTTGTAGATCTCAAGGCACCCTCTGAGTGTTGGAGAATTTATATCTCTTTCCCAGAGAAAGCAACTATAGACTTTGCATCTTACGTGTCAAATAGGTCAAACACATGTACTTAGCATCTAGATACTTATGTACATTGCCAGCTTATGTGGCTAAGAGTGAACTGCTGCTAAAGTGTGTGGATCACGTGACATGAAAACTGCAGTTTAACTTTTTTTAAATGTTTCCTTTGAAACAAAGGAAATATAACTTGGATAACATAAAAATACAAATTACATCATACATTATAATGCTAATTTTATTGACATATATCAATAGTAAGTTGGTTTAATTAAATTTTGAATGTAATGCAGTACCACATCAGAAAGGAATTTAAAGATGTGCCAGGGCCATAGGCTTAAGGTGCTTGACTTCTAATCTGTGGGTTTCAAGGTTGAAACTCACACCAAATATGATTGTCTCATTTGGGCATTATAATGTGATTTTCAATCCTACTATTCATTGGTAAATAGTAGCCCAAAAGTTTGTGGTGGATGATATTGTCTAGCTGCCTTTCATCAAGTCTATCCCTTCAAAAATTAGGGACAACAAACACAGATAACCCTCATGTAGCTTTGTGCAAAATTTGATCAACAAACTTACTTAAAAAAAATAACCAGTGGGACTTGTTTTTGTTTTTTCTTTCATAAATATATAAAGTGACTATGTTATATACTTAGTTATGCTACATGCTCTATAGCAGACCTTCATACTTCTTATAATTGTTATACAAATAATTGTTTTTATTTTTTAATTTGTTTTACTTCCCATTCTAGGTTCAGTATTCCTATGCTGTCATCCAGCTCCTAATGAGTCATCTGGATGAAAAGTCTCGGGTGGGTGATGTAGAACAAGGAAAACCTGGATCTCGCTTCTGTGCAGATGCTAAAGTACGTCGAGGTATTGTCATTGTCCTGTCACATATTGTTACTATAGCTGCAGGAGAAAGTATTGGTGAGTCCCACTGTTTAATCTCCTTCATTCTGTAAATGTTTTATCTTTTTCATGTGGCATTCATAGTAATATAAATGAATGGTAAATGATTGTTTTGTGGAATAAAACATAGAATGGTAATATAGAATTCACCAAATTTTTTGAAAGAAAAAAAAAGGGGGAGATCTTATCAGAAGGGGAACTGCCTGTTTATTTTCAACCTTGTATAATGCCATAGCAACATTAACATACTTCAATAACTTTTGAACAATATTAAATCTGTATTATGACAGCGGAAGTCACGTGACGCTGGTAACATGTAATGAGTTCTAGAAAGATCGGGGAACATCACGATTAATCCAGTATTTGCTAGGCGCCCTCTATTCTTGTATATAAGTGTGCCAGACAATGAATTGGATTGAATAGCAGACAGAGAGATTGAAGATATAGACAGACAATTGAGTCAAGCGTGGTAGTAAGTAAAGTGCATGAATCGTTCGTTGAGAATTATAGCGTGTGTTTAAGTGAATGTGGAAATTAAGTGTATTGCAAAGTTGTATTGAGAAAGATTAAACTAGTTTTATTTAAGAAAGGACTTGTATCGCTGAAGTTTCTCAGGAAGAATTTCTACCAGAAATTATCAAACGAGCAGAGATGTAACTGCTGTATAAATTTATGTATATTTTTAGACAAAAGCTAATTTTTGAAGTTCTGTTTTTCTTTTTTGTGTGTATAATAAAAAATCTGCAGTAACAAACAAAAACAATAGAGTATATATACATTAACATGACCTTGTAATCATCATGATAGTATACATTCTGCGACTCTGAAAGTACTTAATGCATTTTTACATAATTTTGTAAGTTTTTAGTAAACATTAAATGTCTTTTGTAGACAAGAATAAAAAAAATATTAATTAAGTATTTTTAGATAATTATGTGGTGTCAGACTTGCTCTGAATGCAAAGTGTTTTTCTTCATCTGAAAATTTAAAAATTTCATTTATGTAATCTCTAAGACCCCTTAAATAAATATAATTTTTCTTTTTAAAACTTTAAATCTTATCTGTTATTTTCTATTCTATAACTATACAGGGTCAGCCAATTTGATTGACTTCATAACCACCATAGAAAATAAAACAATAATTCTAAATTGCCTTTTTGTTTTCTGGAATGACTAAATTGTAACAGGAAACTATGATTGTTTATCCTTAATAGTTTAAAGGTTGTAACAGCATACATCTACTTATACTTAATTTTATTGTTTTGTTGCCTTTTGAACTACGTCTAGCTAATAATCCTGTCACACAAGTTGCAATTTGCTCGGCAAATGTATTGTTCATGTTACTCTACCTAATTATCAAAAGCATGAGCTACTTGCAAGCATACCCTGTGAAGAATTATTATTATTATTCGTTACCATACCTAATCTAATATTATGTAACTTAACAAGTTTGTAGTTTTTACATTTTATTTACTGTATAACAATAAATAAAAAATATACATGAGAAACACGAAACACAGTATTTACATTCAGTGTTTTATTTTGTTTTACTGTTGATTGCTCATGAAATTTAAACACACTTTTTGTAATGATGACAGTATTAAATTAAATCATTTTTATCCATTTAAAGAATGCACCCAATAACACAGAATTATAACATGCACAAAGCAAACAATGTGCTATAACTATTACCATTTAACTGGCTTTCTAAGTCATAAATGCCAAAACATACCCTTAGTTAAGTGATCTGAATACCATGAAAGATACTTTCAAACTGAAGATGAAATCGACAATATACTGAAAACCATAAAACATTATAAGTTATTTGATTGATTAAAACTTTGTCCTTGTATTGGTTATAAATGATATGATAGAAAATGTCAGAAAGAATTGTTGCGTCAGCGAGTCACATGACTACTGTGACGCCACGTTTCTAGAACTATCTTGTACCTTGGCGAATGCTCTAGTATTTACTAGATATAGGGTAGCCTGGTATATAAATAAGGGTGACAACGTGACGAAAGAATGTAAAGTGTGTGCAGATAGTGAGTAATTGAACTGCAGTCAGATATATTATTGACGTTCGTTGATATAGCGTTTGTTTTAGCGCGATT
>NW_013669883.1:4944-10908 GCF_000517525.1 Limulus polyphemus
AACTACTGTGACGCCACGTTTCTAGAACTATCCTGTACCTGGGCGAATGCTCTAGTATTTACTAGATATAGGGTCGTCTGGTATATAAAAGAGGGTGACAACGTGACGAAAGAATGTAATGTGTGTGTAGACAGTGAGTAATTGAACTGCAGTCAGAAGTATTATTGACGTTCGTTGATATAGCGTTTTAGCACGATTGTTGAAAATAAGTGTATCGTAAAGTTATATTCGGAAAGAATAAACCAGTTTTATTAAGTATGGACTTGTGTCGCTAAAGTTTCGTCGGAACGAAGTTACGGAAAATTAATTAACAAACGGAGACGTAACAGAATTATGAGCTATTTGTAAGAGAATGTGACAGGTGGGCATGGTAAATGGGTCTGCTTTCTAGTTTGTCTTCATAAACAAAGAAGCGTGAAGGCTATAAAAAATCATACTTTGCCTTAGCAATATCTGTATTATAATGAGTAACTTGCATTAAACCCTTTATTTCAGAGAGAGTTGGTAAATTAATTGGAGAATGGGCAAAACCTAGAGAACAAGTGTCATGATTCTCATACCAGGAGAAATAGAGGATTTATTTAAACACTTCTACATCAAATTATGAAATTATAACTTAATTAATAAATCAAATTTTAAAATAAATTATAATGCTAAGTTTATTCATATACATTGATAATAATGAAGTTTAATTAAGTTTTGAATGTAACTCTAAAAGGTTGTGACATGCACACTTTAACCTACCTGTAGTGAGAGGGCTAAAGCATGTTGATATTGTATATTTTCTCTTCTCCTTCATTACAGTATTGTTTTATTTTCTATTTCTTCAGGCCCCTCTGTCCTTGAAATGTTTAACTCTCTTTTAAATCATCTTCGGAACTCTATTGATGTTCATAGCTTGACTAATACAGACCAGGAGGACGAAAAGCTATTCCAAGAATCAGTCATCAACACATTAGGTATTTATTGTAGTTGTAACCAACAAAAATTTGTTCTGGTCTAAGTAGTTTTGCATTAGTTGTAATTCAGAGTAGTTAATGGATGAACCAGAAGATTGATTACTTTTCTGGATATATTTGGAAGTAAGTATTGTTTGTATACCTTTCTGTAGAGAATAATTTGCCAAAAATACTTTGACAAATCGTGATTAAGAAAAAGTTTTATACCATGCTTAGTTTATTATTTGTAATTTCATATTGGTTATACTCATAAACCAAACAGTTAAAGTATATGTTTAATAAATATTAAACAAGAAAACAAACAAACCTACTTTGATTTTAAAAGAAACCATGTAAGCTAGCTTTCTGTTAGTAGATAGAGAAGTGGATGCTAGTTTTGAATACTGTAAAAGCTACTGTTAGTTCTTCTTTACTCCATGTTTTATTTCATAGTATACCTTTGTTTTTCAGGTGAGTTTGCTAACAATTTACCCAACTACCAAAAGATTGAGATCATGATGTTCATAATGGGAAAGATCCCGCAATCGGGAGAAGATTCTCGGAAGACAGATGTTCTGTTACAGCATATTTTATTGAAAAGTTTGTTAGAGGTAAAAATATAAAAAAAAATTCATTTTATGGATACAAGTACAGTGATAATTCAAATATTTAAAGTATAATTTTAAAAATTTACATTTTGCACAAAATAGCATAATTTTGTATCATTGGGTTTACAATTATGCTTTAGATATTGATAAATTAAGCTATTTCACGTACAACTAAAATTAAGCCTTGATACAATACTACAAATTGAAACTAGCTTACAGTTTGAAGAGGAAAGGGTAAAAGTTAAAATCGACTTCAATCTGACAATTAGAAAACTCCTCAATACTTGTGTTGCAAATGATCCTCTACTACACTCCGAATACTTAGAATTATAAAATTCATGAGGAATTTAGTTACAGTACTTTGAGCTATAAAGGTTGTATTACTTTTTTTTATATAATACTGAATGTAGTTGAATATAGTTTTGTTATATCCTAAAATGTGCTATTCAAGTAAAACGCTGCATTTTTCTTGCACAATATTTTAAAGATATCCTTGTGATTATTGCAACACAGTTTTTTACTTTAAATAAAAATATTATTAGACATTGAAAAAACTTTTACTTCACTATCTCAGTGTTTTGAAAGAAAACACAAATAAGACGTATAATTTGTCAACTAACGTGTGTAATTGCTCTTCAGGTTGGTACTAAATATCGAACCATACAGCTGGCCCAAGCTTTTCCATCTCCATTTCTCCAACCATTGCTAGATATGTCACTAGCATCTGACCCAGCTGTTCGATTGGTTGTTCAGCAGATTCTTCACACATTATTAGATCGCCATGGAAACATTCCAAAGCTTCAAAAACCAAAGTTAGTTCAGCTTATCAAATACTATAGTGCTATTAAAACAAATCTATAAAATTTAGCTTTGTATCAGTTTAACATGTTTTTATGCATTTACAAATATTTACTATCTTTTATTTAATTTTCTACAGTATTGATGGTCCACTGCCTCCAATGACTGTAGACAAATGTTCACGTCAGGATGTAATGTTCATGAAGAAAAATGGCCCTGAGATCATGGTGCACATTTATGAAAATATTAAGCTGTGCAACAACACAAAAGAAAATTTTGAAGCTCTTTACACAACTCTTGGTTTACTCTGTATTGAATTAGGTAGTGACTCGGATGCTCTTGGTGAGCTACTGAGGTTAATATTTGCAATTCAGGCAAGTTTCCCATATTCATTGCTACAATGTTTTTAATGTTTCAACTTTGTAGTATACTCTTCTTATGGAACTTTGTTAAATTGTTTTTAGTCTAATGGAAATTGCAGTTCTGTATACAACCATGAGGTGAGGTTGTGAAGTAAATCCAAGTATTTGTTAATGTTGAAATCCAGCTTGTAAAGCATCATACAGGTAACAAAATGCATGATGTCATATCTTCTTCATCTTTTTTCTAATCCATACATGTATTAATATGAATATTATCCAACATTTCATAATTTATGCACCTGGTAACTTAAGAAGATTTCCAAACTTTCTACAGTTAAATAAAGTATTTTTGTAAAGAAAATAAACAATCAAAAGCTTTTAATGTAAGAATTGGTTTTCTTATAAAGTTTTGACTAGATTGATAAGCTACCTCCCTATCACGTTTTTGTAAGATGTGCAAGAAATATGGGAAGTACAAAGGACTGATCTATATAAATACAAGAATCTACTTAATCAGAGTGAGAAATTTTAACCCTCACTTTAAATTGTTTAATTGTATTTGGTGTTTCATCATGGACATCAATACTGCAAAATGAAAAAATCTGTTAAATCTTAGGTTACATTGACTTGTTAAGAATTAATTTTGTAATAAATCCAAAATTGGAAAGTTTGTTCAGTTAGAATAGTTATTGTTATTTAGTATTTTATTCTTAATATATTTGTATGTCATATCATGTATGATTGTAAAATTGCAAACAGCAGTGATCTTTGAATTTTGAGACAGCTTTTGCAATTATAAAATAAGTGTATCATATCTATGCACATAACTTTATATCAGTGTAACTCTGGTGATAATTTCTACAAATTAGGTCATGATAAACTGTTCCTCCGAAATAATCAGTAAAATGTTTCTTCAAATATCTGCATTATAAGTTTTCAGACTTTTGAAGTTGAAAATACACTTACTTGTATGAATTTACTGCTTAAATACATTTCTTTGAATTTTTTTTCACCTAATAAAGGACTTGCCCAATATTACGGGAATTATGATATCATCACAACGAGCATCAATTCATGCACTAGTTGCAGCATTCTTATATCTAACTGGTCATTTGACAGCTATTCCTTCTTTCTGTAGTCATATTGAACAGGTGGGTTTCAATTTACTCTGTATTGCCTTTTTTTTTACATTTTCACTAACCAAAAGAACTACATACTGAATGAAAAATATCGTGTGTTTATGTGCAGAAACCTTTAAAAACAAATACTATTATTCACTCTAATAAATGGAAAATCTATGGCTGGCTCAACTTTTAATGTGCAATACTTTTTATTTTAATGATTATTTTCACAATTTTGAATGTCGTGGGTGAAATGTTAGTTTATTTTGTTTTAACAGAAACATTCAAATATAATTTTTTTCTGCAGGTTATCAAGAATCGACGTGAAAAGGCTCAACAACTTCTTCCTAGAGAAGATGAACCAGCTGTCAGTTCTCCATTTGAAATCTCCGATGACTTTTTATTTGATAAGAATGTTGTTTCTGAAGCTTTACGAAGTAGTGGCCATGACACTTCCCGTCTTCTGACTCCATTCATGCCTCGTAGTCTTGGTAATATCCCTTTTTATTTCAACATGGGGATTGTCTGTGTCCTGCTTTCCTCATCCTTTTAACTTACTTTAGGATATTTGTGATTAACCTTCATTTAACTTTTTGATATGTTTTATTGTTAAGTGTTTAGAAAACTCATCCATTCACTAAATTACCTTTAACTTTATTGATACATATTTCAAACTGACTTCATTTGTTTACTACAAAAACCATTACAAGTTTAATTTTAAAGCAAATTGCAAGGAAATATTTTTATTTTGTTTACTTGTTTTGTTTTTATATTAGGTTGATAACACTATTAAATCATATTAATTTATATGTTTAGTGTGAAAAATTCAGATGGGAAAATAATATAAAAGGGCAAAAAATGTGTTATTTTTGTTGTATTTTACATAATAAGTTCAGACAATTAAATGTTTCATCATTTTGCTATTTAAGGGTAAAACTCACTAAAAACTATACTTATAATTAAGATTATACTAAGTGAGTATGGTATGTTTGGAAAAGAAAAATATTCACCTTGATTTTTGTTTTAATAGGTTTAAATGTTTGTTCTATATAGCTGAAGTCAATGTTAGTAGAAGTATCAGTGACTTGAACTCCGTCAGTGTTGAGGTTGATAGTATTGCTTCGTCTCCTGGACTTTTTCGGGTGAGTTGGAAATTGAATTGGTAACATCCAAGTTTTCTATATCATGCTTAATATAACTTTGAAATTAATATACTGAGTTTCTATAAGTTTTTGTGACTTTGACATAACATATAGCTTAAGATAGACACAGAAGGTGAATTTGCTTGAAAACTTTGAGGCTAGTGATTGGTGTAAGCAAGCTGGTCCAAGTTGATGCCCAAACACAAAGAAATGCTTTAAAGTAATACAATTGAGTATATAGGGTGCTACAATTGATCACAGGATACTATTATTAGCTTTTGAAAATGGCTGCTTAAAGCACAGTGTGTACACGATGATTTTTGAAACTTTATACACTAATTAGCCTCACTGCTGGCTTGGTTACACCAAATTTGTTTTTAAGATAAAAATGTCACTCTGAAACATCATGCCAACATAGTGAAAGAGATATATTCAATTAAGATAAATATTAATTCCATCTAACAGTTAATAGAATTATTTTCAAAAAATAATTTCATTCATATTTTAGGCATCAAAAATATTGTAAGGTTGAATTTTCAATAGACTGTGTTGCCCCACTCAAGAAACAAAGCAGGAGTAGTCCATTGCAGATTTCAGCCTTATCTTCGGATATCTTGGTGAAATGTTAAGATGCAGAAATATCCAGGTGGGAATGCTTAACTGTGAAAGATGTATTTGACTTCAAGAGAAAATGCTTTCTTAGAATTATGCTTTAACTTAGAAACTATACTTATCATTGCATACAAATATGATCAGAGGCCTTTTGGTTAGGGCCCTCAATTCACAATATGGAGGTCACGTAATTGAACCCGGTCACTGAACATTCTTTCCTTTTCAGCTATGGGGACATTACGATGTGATGGTCAGTACCACTATTCATTGGTAAAGAGTAGCTCAAGAGTTGGCAGAGGGTGGTGCTGAGTAGCTGCTTTCCCTCAAGTCACTTCAAAATCAAAGACAGTTGGCAAAGATAACCTTTGACTAGCTTTACGGGA
>NW_013669883.1:11301-21240 GCF_000517525.1 Limulus polyphemus
ATTAAGTAAAGACTTGTGTCGCTTAAGTTTCGTCGGTACGAAGTTACGGAAAATCAATTAACAAACGGAGACGTAACACTATTTAATGCGATGGTCGGCATCCCCAGGAAGATGCATGAAACAGCAAGGAAATATTTTAAGACATTTTCTGGAATGTCTCAAGTGGAAATTTAGTTTTCAGCCTAGTTGTAATATTTTGAAATGTCATTAATGATGATTTAGGATGGGTATATATTGAATTTTGTTTCTTAATGTGTATAGTTTTTTTACTGATTTGATTTATTTTCATAAATTTGAAGAAACATCCCCAGGAAGAAATTACAGTTGAATCATTAAAGAAGATGATGGCAGAGCCTTTAGAAGTTCGTCACGAGGAAGAACAAATGCGCCGCCTACAGATTGTGGAACAGTTTCGTACTTCTGCATTTGAGGATCTTGTTGCAAAAACAGAGCAGCAGGTAAAGTTTTTCACCCAGCTGAAATTGTTTTAATGAAATGTTATTTAATCTAACCCTATAGATATAGGTGAGTCGAAGTACATCTCATAATATTTTACCAGTTACATTCAAAATGTAATTAAGCTACTTTATTATCAATGTATGTAAATTAGTGTGGCATTAAAACCGAGTTTATAATTCAAATTTTTATATTATCTAAGTTTTAATAAATCTTAATTTCTAAAGGAAATATGTAAATTAAATCTTGATCTGCACCTTCCAGACTTTGTTATGCTGTGACTTCTCATTTGTAGGTTTTTTTTTTCCTTCCGTACAAGGGTTTCAGATTGTTAAACCAATTAGAAACATGTGCTATAGATATTGATAACCCATAAAAAAATTTCTAACTTTTATCTTGATGCTTTCCTTAAGTATTATGTTCCTTCCACTCTCATTGACACTTCCCTCTCATATTCTCTGTCTTTTAAGAAATGTCTATACTTCTGTCTGACATTGCTATTGGACTTGTTTATAATCAACTGAAAGAACAGAAGATTGTCTGTGTTGTCTTAGAAGTAAAAGCCAATAATTCAATATGAAAATTTGATACATTGAGACTGAAAACATTGGTCTGAGAAAAAAATATTATTTTTTTAACCTATTCATAGGTTAGTTAGAAAGCCAGATAAATTATAGTAGTTTTTGATATTCTAAACTGGTTTTTGATTTTTTTTATTTGCATTCTACATGAATTATTTTTGGACAACTAACACAGTGAAAAAAAACTATATCTCAAAAAACCATGCACCAGAGGCAGAAAGCCTCAAGGCTAAATTAAATGCAAAATTTTTTGGTTTTTATTTATATTTTTTAACAAAAATAACTAAAATATAAAAGTTATTAGATAAGAAATCTTAAAATAATTTCTTATTGATGAATGCATGCAGGCTGCCATCTATGTGATGTAGTTCAATATTGTGTTTACCATAACATTCATTAGTCTCTCCCTGTGTGACTCAGTGTTTTGTTATGCTAGGCATGGTTCAAAGAGTTTGATTGTTTGAAGTTAAACACAAAGTTACAATGGGCTATCTGTGCTCTGCCCACCATGAGTATCGAAACCTGGTCTCTAGTATTGTAAGTCTGTAGACATACTGCTATGCCAATGGGGGGGGGGGGCAGTTCAAAGAGCAATAAAACAATGAAATTAAACCTCTTGCTTATGGGTTGGTCAAAGTGTGCATGTATGCCTTTTAGTTGCATTCAAAATTTAATTAAACAACTTTATTATCATTGTATATGAATAATCTTGGCACCAAAACATAGTTAATGAATCAAATTTCAGTATTATATAAGTTTTTAATGTTATAAGAAAATGTTACAAAAAATCTTCAATCTCAGTATAATAATTGACATTTGTTCTCTAGGTTTTTTCTCTTTTCTAACTTTCATATCACCCCTCTGAGAAGTATGGAATTTAACATGTATTACCCATTATAATATAGCTATTACAAAGGAAAAGCATAATTTTCATAGCCTTCAATCTTATTTGTTTATGGACTCGTTAACTAGAAAATTGGTCTCACTTGCCTCACCCCCTGTCACATCCTCTCTTTTACAAATTTTCAGTTGCTTGCTCTGATGTTTTATACTATACTATTTTTAACCAATAGAAAGCCATAGCTTTATTCTATGAAATTACGTATTATATTACATTGTTTTCTGTACAAAGTATTGTCTATTTTGCCTCCAATTTGAAAATTTCTCTTGCAGTATTCATATAGGCATGTTTACCTAAACTTTTAATGCTTGCAAAATTTTGTGAAAATACACAAAACACGTATATTAAAAGTTATAGTGTGGAAACTCTGATGGTCAGGTTGAGGTTAAGAACTTGATTGAATCAACCAAGCCCATAAGTGAGAGGGTTAAATTAAAACAAATGTAAACTATTATGAGCTTAATTCTTATGCTAAAGTTAGATAGCCAGGAAATTTTCAATAGTTATAGGACATGTTTTGTGCATGTCATTATTCTGTGTTCTTAGGTGCATTATTTAAGTAAATACAAATTTAGTGTACTTGTACATTAATATAGAAAGAAAAGGTCTCAAATTTCACCAGCAAGAAAAACAAGTGGTCACAAGTGATATATTTCTTGTTTTTCATGTCTATTCTTTATTTATTATTATTATTATTATTATAGTAACTAAAATGTAAAAATTATAAACTTGTTAGGTTAGATAAAATAAGATAATAATAATAAAAATTATTCATAAGGTATTCTCATGACCAGCTCGTGTTATGTAATTCAATCCAGTAATATGAGCTACACGTTCTCCGAGTGATTTACAACTTGTGTGGTGGGATTGATAATTAGACATGGGTCAAAGGGCAATAAAACAATAAAATTAAGTATAAACAGATGTTAAGAGTTTTAAGCTACTCAGGATAAATAGCTGTAGTATCCAGTTGTGATTTTTAGTCATTCTAGATTAAAAAAAAGGATAATTTGGATTAATTTTATATTTTTTTATGGTGGCTATAAGGTTGGTCAAGTCAACTAAATGCGTATAGTTAGAGCAGAGAAAATAACAGATAAAATATTAAGTTTTACTGAAAAAAATTCATTTATTTATTTAGAAGGTTTTAGGAATTATGCAAATGAAATCTGACAATTTCAGATGAACAAAAGTATTTTTAATTTTAATATGAAAATTACTTTGCACTTGAAGCAGTCAACACTTTGACTCCATATGTTCATGAACAAATGTTTAGTAAAAATATTAAAATAAAAATTCGGATTTTTTTTTATGCGCATAAAACTTTTAATATTTACTGAAAGCTGCAAAATCTTATGAAAATACACTAAATGAATTAAAAGGTATAGTATGGAAACTCTGATCACTTTAGGTTTAGGAACTCAGTTGAACCAACCAAGCCCATAGCGAGAGGGTTAAATGAAAACAGATGTAAATTGTTATGAGCATAATTCTGCTTAGGATAAATAACTGTGATTGTCTGTTACAATCTGCATTTCTGCTAGGGCTAAAAAAGTACATTTTGATTTCATTTCACATTTTTCTGCTTTTGGTATAGATAATTTTGCTACAGTTAATAATGTTAGGGTAGAAAAAATAAGATATAAAATACAAAGTCTTTCAAAAAAACTATTCATTTAGTAGGATCTAGAGATTATGTAAATGAATTATGAAAACTATACTATGAAAAGAAGTATTTCTGTTCTTATCATGAAAACCACCTTGTACTGACTGTAAAGGTTTCTTAAATTTACAGATACATCTTTAGTAAAAATACTTTGTGGAAAAATCTGATTATTTTTGTATAACATATTTGTAATATTTGTTAAAAGCTTGCTGAAGTTCATGAAGATATACATGGTACATTTAGTTACATTTCATGTTTATAACATTGGGTCCCTCTCATATATAGTTTTAAGATCACCCATGAGTGCAGAATTTATATTTACAAATAAAAAGTAAAACTAACCCATAATAAAAAATCTTATACCAAGTTGTGGACTTGTGGCATTTGATTCGTTGTTGTGTGGCTGAGCAGCTTAGAAAGAACACCTACTTTAACTATTGTTGAATCATCTCTAATTAACTATTATATACCTTTTTCAGACTGTAGACCTGCAAAACAAACTAAATGAGATTCTTGGAAAGTTACCCCCAGCAGTCGATCTGTGTAGTAGACCTAGCTCTCCTCATCCAACAATGCATAATGAAGATTGTTTTCGTCAGTTCTCTCCAATTCCACCACCATATCCTGTACAATTCCCTGAGATGTTCGTTTTTTAACCAAACCATTTTTTGAAATTACATGCTAAATGTGGTATGCTTAAATAAAAATAGTTTAGGTATTACAAGAAGTTTGTGGAATAAAAAATGAGTACAGAGCCAATACACTAAATTTGTATTAGTAACAAAAAATAACATTTTGTATCATCGGGTGGAAAACGAAGTTTTAAAATAAATATTAAAAATGTGGTAATACCAAAAAACATATTTAATTATAGATGTTTCAGAATTTCTTCAAATTCCATAATCAGTGTTAAAACCTCAAAACAGCTAGTTCACAATATTCTAACTACAAAAAACATCATTAACTGTTGAGTGAGTTTTCATATTCAATTGGAAGTTTTGAAAGAACAGATGAGACTAAGTTGAACGGATGGCAAATGCCTGTTGTAGAAACACAAGTGTAGAGGATGATGTTTCAAAATACTTCTGCCTTCAGGTCAGTGTGTGTATGATGTTGTCTTCTTTATAATATTATGGTGGATTGTGGAGAGCACATTATGAGTGATTGTTTTATCCTTGTTTCTGATTGGTGGAGAGACTTCCTGTAGATTAAACCAATGGTAGCTACAGACTACTTACCTCTAATCTGGAATCTCTGTTTAATGAAAGTTTTATTGTGTTAATGTAAAACGATTCTTTACTTTTTCTTGTCTTCTAAAATTTATCTGTATCGATGATTCTTGTTTTTTTTCCCCAGTTTATTTTGTGTCTGCAGTTGCTGAATTTTGTGTTTTCACGAGTAATGTACTGTCTTTATGTTCCTTTGTTCTTGTCGTGAGTCTTCTTCCCATTTCTCCAATGTATATTTCATTGCAGGAACATGGAATTTCATAAATGACCTTTGTGTTTCTCACTTGTAGATATTTGTGTGTTTTTCATCAGAATGGATCTTAATGTCTTGAAGGATTTCCCCTGGACTTTTATGTTGAATTTCTTGGCTATGTGTTTGAGTTTTTTTCTGAAATTTTGCAGGTAGGGATGTAAATAGTAGTAGTGGTAGTGAAAGAGTAGAAAAGTATCATCGATGTATCTTTTATATAATAATTGTTAGAAATAAAGGGGGCAATTATCCAGCCCTTTATTACTGTTAAAGATTCTCTTTCCTATGTTCCAGAGATCTAAATTTCCAAATGCAAACCAATTCATTATGGCCAGCTTTGATATTCATTCCTTATTCACTAACATCCCACTTGAGGAAACAATTAAATTAATTATTAAGCAGTTATTTCCAAACAAAAATGACCTGCACTCTAACATTAACCAACAAATATTCAAACGCCTTCTTAAATTAGTTCTCAAGGATAATCACTTCATTTTTAATGGTCATCTTTATGACCACATAGACAGAGTGGCAATGGGATCACCTCTAGGTCTGACCCTTCCAAATACTTTTCTCTGTTATTACAAATTTCAGTAGCTGGATAATTGTCTCTTTTATTACAAACCATTGTTATATAGAAGATACATTGATGATACTTTTCTACTTTTTCAGAACACTGATCATGGCAAGAAGTTTTTAGTATCCCTAAATGCACAACATGTACGAACTTTGCATGTGAGATTGAAGAAAACAATTTCTTTACCTCATCTATTTACTTTAAGAAAACATTTACTGGCTTATACACTCGTTTCAACAATTTCATATCAGACTTCTTTAACTATAACTTGTTCTAAATCTTCTAAACAGAGCATATGATATCTGTTCTGACTACTTCTGTCTTCACTCAGAAATTTCAAAAATTCACATCATATTACAAAGTAATGGTTGTTCCCTTAATTTCTCACACACTATAACACAAAAATTTTTAACTAATAAAATAGAACCTACCAAAAAGGCACACATATCTCAAAATATTAGTTCTTATCACTCCTTTCATTGGCAAAGTTGTTTTTTTTAACTCAAATTCCAAATTCAAAAGATAATCAAAACAAAGTACCCACAAATAAAGCTACTTTTAGTATTTGTCAACATTTAGAATTAAAAATATATCTAAAAATAAAGACACTCTACCCATTCCTATGCGGTCATGGGCTGTACAGATGTACACTTGTGGTAGCTGTAAAGCTACTTATATTGGTAAAACTACATCTCTACTACAAATACGAGCACATAGGAAATTTTAGCTAGAGGAGGATATAAGCTAACTAATCCACCCGAGTCTTTTATCAGATTGCATAGTGAGAATAACAACCACTTCATACTTCTAGAAAACTTTCAAATTCTAGACTCCAAAACCACAGGTTATGAACTCTTTTTATTAAAGAAAGCCTCTCCATCTTCAATGATTACTCAACACTAAGTAATATCAACTCTTTCCTGTTATCATTAACTTGTCAATTCCAGATTCTGTTATTTTTTATTTGATAATTATTGTTATATTAAAAATGCAGCATTTATACATATTTTTAAGCCTTTCTTTATAATGTTTTTTAACAATGTTATTTATTAAACATGTATGTTGCACATTTTATTGTACATTCCATTATATTTTTACTGTTTAAAAAATTATTTTTGAACTTCCAATTGAATATAAAAACTTGCTCAATAGCTGATGTTTTTTATTTAGAGTTAGAATATTGTGAATTAGCTTTTTTGAGGTTTTAACCTGTGTGATGGAATGTGAATAAATTCCATAATGTTGTTTTTTGCTATGAGTGCATTTTGTATCAGTATTGTTGAAAAAAAACAAAAAAGAAAACTATTCTTAAATTTTGAAACTTATTCTGTTGTATTTTAATACTTGCATAACAAAAGATAGTGTATTTTCATAACTGGTAAACTATTGAAATTCTTTTTACACAATATTTCAATTAAATGATATATTACCCTTCAACTCTGTCTTCTGTTATGTAAAAAACATAATGTGTATATTACCACTTTCAAAAAAAAAAATTGCATCTCAAGAAAAAATTCAGATTCTTCACTGCTTTAGGAATAGCAAGTGACTATTGAAACTATTGCATATTGTAGAGAAATCCATTGATATGTTTTCAGATACAACTGTAAGTTATCTAAGTTTAATTCTGTAATTTGATTAAATTGTGCATTTAGCATTTCTTGTTTTCACATTTTTAATGGATCCTCAGTCATATTTCAATCAAATAATCAAATTTCTAACAATCTGTTATGGTAGATTGTGTATCTGTAAGTAATATGTTGATGTTAACTCTCCTACCAATGTATAATGTTGGTGTTTAGTTAAGAAAGGTTTGATTAGAAATGAAATACTGTCTGGTTTAGTTATGTCTTAAGTTGTACACATAAAAAGGATTTGAGTATTTAAAACATTACTTTTGTAAAACCTATAATTTGGATAACTGTTCTTTAAATGATCATTTTATACTATTTTTTCTGTATAAAAACCAACTTGAATGTGTAAAAACTAATACACTTGAATCTTGAGATCACAAACTATTTGAATCAAAAGAAAATTTTTATTCTTAGTTATAAGTTCCTAACCATGTTCAAATTATTGTATTCTGTAAAGAGTTTAGAAAGAAATTAGTTACCAACAGTTTTAGAATCAGTAAATTGTGATGCTGGAATAAAGATTATTTAAAAATCACACTAAGAATTCCTTTAATAAATTTTACTTGTGGCTGACCTCTACCCTTGTACTTCTAGCAAACTGTAACAGAATGAGTTTAGTAGATGTTACATGATAGTAAGGTTAATAGAAAACATTTAGTGGACTAAATATTTTCATAAGCAAAGTAAAATTTTATTAATCCTGAGTGAACATTGTGGGCCAATATTTATTAGATAATAAAACTAGAAAACACAAATCAAGTATTCTTAATATCTCTGAAGAACTGGAAAATAAGACAGCACAAGAGCTTCCTAGTTAGTTGCTATAAGCAACGAAGCTAATCTCAGTCTGTCCTGCTTTTGGAAATAAAGACTTCTGATCTATACCAACTGGCTTGAAACTCCCAAAATCCATTTGTTACCAGTTATGTTAGAAGTATTGAGTATGGTTTCTAATGCAGTGTACATTAAGATTGCAGTGTCAAAAACTAATGTTAGAAAATGAGATACTTGATGCTGCATCAGGAAATTTTCTTGTAGCCTCTGATAAAATACAGCAGCTCAAGCACTTTGGTATGTATCAGAAAAAAAAAGGCACTAAAAATGTTAGGCTTCATTAAGATTTAATTTTTTTAAAGGCAATAAACTAATTCCCTTCTTGAAAAATAATTGATGTATTATAGCAACAAAAGTAAAAATTATTGATCTGAGTGCAAAATATATCAACTGGCTGTAAATCTGAAGAATAAAACTATACACTGGGCATTAAAACATTCATAAAAAAATTGCATTGCATATCTGATCTTGTACTTGCAATACATATATACGCTAACTTATATGACTAACTAAATTGCTTCTAATCAATGTTAGCTTATAGAGCAAGTTAATTATATATTGAGGTTTTATTCCAACTCTATATGATATTACCACAAGAATTTTGCTTTTATATTATCTTGTCATGGAAAGTTTACTGATGTAGTAGGTAATTGAATGTAGTTTTATTAAATAATTATTTCATGTACAAGTTTTTGTTACATTTTGGAAGTTTGTGTTTTAGTGAGATATGAATCATCTCTAAATTTTAAAACATTTCCTTTTTAGATTACTCCTTATAATACTAAGGAAAGAAATGAATTGTCATAAAGACTGCATGATTATTAAAGAAACAAAAAACAGTGTTTAGTGTATTCAAAAATACAATAATGTCAATGTTTACAGTTCTTATTTTAATAATTAAAATACTTTGATCCATGATATCGAGCCATTATCAGGTAAAAGTTACATTCAAGAAAGGCAGTTGGAATAATAAAATCAGAACTTCCTACTGTAAAAGTTGCTGTTGTTGTATTTTTAAAATAAAAATCAAGCAAATCCAACCACATGGATTGTATTTTATTCTGTTTTATGCAGTAAGTGCTAATGTTAAATTCTGTTGTCTAGAAATAAGAATTTTTTTGGTTTTAATCAGCCATTTATCTCATATTTCAGCCTCTGTGTGCTGTCTAAATAGGTGGTAGTTTAAACCATATAGCAGACAAAACCTAAAATGAAATACATGTAGTGTTCTTAAAATTAAACCATATTATATGTAAATCCCTGTATGAAGAAAAATGCTGTTTTGATTAATAAGATTTTCAACTGAAAATTTAGGGCACCTTGCTCTTCCTAGTATTAATAAATAAATGTATCTTGCAAGAGAAGTCTTTTATTTATTATAGCACCAAAGAAACAAGTTTTTCAATTAAGTTTGTTTGTTTTTTGAATTTCGCGCAAAGCTACATGAGGGCTATCTGCTCTAGCCATCCCTAATTCAGCAGTGTAAGACTTGAGGGAAGGCAGCTAGTCATCACCACCCACCGCCAACTCTTGGGCTACTCTTTTTACCAACGAATAGTGGGATTGACCATCACATTATAACGCCCCCACAGCTGAAAGGGCGAACATGTTTGGTGTGACAGGGATGCGAACCCGCAGATTGCGAGTCGAGCGTCCTAACCACCTGGCCTTGTTTTCCAATTAAACATTTTGTATGTAGTACTACTCCATGTAATAGTATTTTACAAAGAAATGCACTGAGTGTTTGCAATAAATTATTTATATATATATATATATATAAACACACACACACACACAAACTAAACTTAATA
>NW_013669883.1:22090-23143 GCF_000517525.1 Limulus polyphemus
TATATATATATATATATATATATATATATATACTCACACACATATATATATAGTCACAAGAAAGTAATTTCATCTCTAGAAAAAATTCAGGTTAGGTATTAAAACTGTAGGCACGTACACACACATTGCTCCATGAATTAACACCTTTATTAAGAGGCCATCTTCATTAAGGGATCAATTTGGTCACTTCCTTTAAATGGCTTCTTAACAGAGGTTGGACTACCCATGTAAGATAATTTGAGTGTGCCATTGAAATGACATGAAATTCAAGAACTCCACAAGTATTTTTGCATATTGGAATACAGTATTCAACAAGTAGAACTTCATTATACATCCTCAACAGGAAAAGCAACATATGTGGATTATCTCACCAGATAATGATAGTGTTACTACAGCAAAAGTCACGTGATGTTGGGAGCATGCCGTTGGAGTTTCTCGAAGGATCATGAATTATAGAGGAACTCGCGAATGCCCGAGTGTTTGCTAGATGCCCTCTTTTTTAGTATATAAGCCTGGCGAGAAAAAACCAGCAGAAAGAAAGAAATAGATAATTGAGTCAAGCGAACAGTAGGCACCGTTAGTAAAGTTTGTGAATCACTATGATTTATAGCATGTATTATAAAAGTTGTTAAGTGTATTACAAAGTTTGTATCAAGAAAGAATAAACTAGTTTTAATCAAGAAAGGACTTGTATTGCTGAGGTTTCTTGGAAAGAATTTGTACAGGAAATTAACAAACAAGCAGATAAGCAACAAATTCTTGTCAGAGAGTGGGACAGAAAAAATAGAAAAAAAAGAAGATGGAAACGAGAAGTGGCAAATCAAACTACAGCTTAGTAGATTTGATGGCAGCAATACAAAAACAGCAAAAGAAACAAGATTTGTTTGTTTGTTTTGAATTTCGCGCAAAGCTACACGAGGGCTATCTGCGCTAGCCGTCCCTAATTTAGTAGTGTAAGACCAGAGGGAAGGCAACTAGTCATCACCACCCACCGCCAACTCTTGGGTTACTTTTACCAACGAATAGTGGGATTGGTCGTTACTTTATAACGCC
>NW_013669883.1:23841-24790 GCF_000517525.1 Limulus polyphemus
AGTACCCTAATCACCTGGCCATGCCGGGCCGAAACAAGAAGAACGAGATGATAAACAAGAAAAGAGACTACATCAGTGGTTGGAGGAGATAGAAAATAAACAAGAAGAAAGACAACAGCAGTGGCAAGAAAATCAGCACCAGTGGCAACTGGAACAAGAAAGGAAACAAGAAGTACAAATGTAAAAGATTAGTAAATTTCAAAGTGAATTAAATACAGTAAAGGAGGATGTATTAGCCATTGACCTAATCAGCCCCAGACAACAGAAAACCCCTTCCAGACCCCGCAGCTAAACCCTAATGCAGACATCTCCAGTCCTGCCAGAAGTGACATTCCAGACATGAGTGTCAGCAATAGAGGTGATCTAGTACGAAGGAAGCCACAGGAATTCGATGGGAAGGCACAATGGGAAGCATATAGAGCACAATTTGAGCTACTGGAAGAAATAAATGGATGGGCAGAGGAGCAGAAAGCAGTGTACCTGGCAATGAGCCTGAAAGGATAACCACTGGAAATACTTGGACAGTTGTCAACAGATGAATGACACAACTATACAGCACTGGTAGCTACTCTAGAACTCAGGCATGGAACTCAAAATCAGTCCAAAGTTTACAGTGCTAGGTTCAGGACTAGAGTCCATGCTAAAGAGCAAGAGCTGACACAGGATTTGGAAAGTATGGCACACAAAGGTCAGCTTTCAGAGAAGTTTGAGGGACTTTGCTGGCACTGTAACAAACCTGGGCACAAGAGAGCTCAATGCTGGCAACTTCAACACAGGGGAGATGATACAGCAGGAAAGGCTGATACCCAGAAAGGCTGTTGTATCTGTGGAGAGCAAGGACATATGAGAAGCCAGTGTAAGAAGAATACCACCAATAAGTCACCCTCAAGAAGACCAGTAGGGGTTGATGTTGAGGGACACTCACCAACCCCCCATCATGAAAGTACCA
>NW_013669883.1:24800-27920 GCF_000517525.1 Limulus polyphemus
GAAGCTGTACAGAAGCTCTGTGGTGTGACAGAACATCATGCAAGGTTGTGGGGACCAGTGTGGATAGCTATCGAGCTCATAGGTATAAAAGGACAGACACAAAGTATACATGGCTGACATACATGACTACCGAGGAAGTGTGTAGTTAATTTTGATAAAATGACGTTTGGGAACAAGAAAGGCCAAATTTCGGTAAGTGTTCCAGCTTCTGTTGATTTGCGTGTCACAGCACTTAAGTCAACTACAATACCCCCTATTTAAGAGAAGATAATTTGGGGTAGAATAAAAGAACATCCCCATGGAAGCCCGATTCTTGTGGAAGCAATGAAAGACCCAGCTAGGTCAGCAGACGTGAAGATTGGAAGGTAACTTGTGGCAGATCATCATATAGTAGTGGCTAACTTCTCTATGGTCTGTCCTGATGGTAAACCCAACCCCATAGATGTAAGGATGGAAATATGTCAGATTCTTTACTATAGCAAGGAGTTACGCAGTAGTTCTTCTCTGGTCTACTCAGGACCCTACTGAAGTAGTCCACCACATGTTCGTTTTCACCCACTTTCTGAAACAACACTCCTCCAATTCCGACATTACTAGCATCACAATCCAATATGTATGGCAGTGAGGGATTTGGAAGCTTTAAAAGTGGAGCTGAGGCCAATTTTTCTTTCAATGTCTTGAAAACATGCTCGCAAGAAACTGTCCATTCGAACTTCTGGCCTTCTTTTTGTCAAATCATGTAGTGGAGCAGCTATAAGAAACAATGAAGATGTTCGAGATACATATGGACAGTACTATATTAGATGCTAAAATGGTAAGATTTCGTGCACATTTTAAATGTTGGTATATCCACCAAAATAATAATTTATATACACACACACATCCTGTAAAAACGAATATTATCAAAGAACTAGATAATCAATTGGAAGGGACATTTGTGAAAGTATTGTTAGATTATCTTTGAATAACCAACTGTGTACAGGATTCCTTGTGCAGTGTGTTTGCATGTAAAAAAAATATGTGCATCATAAACAAATACACTAAACGTAGGCGAATTTAAGAGATAGGATTGTTATAGGAATGTAAATTTATATTTTTAGGCTGAGAAAACGCACAAGAAACTGTTATGCTTGGGGAAACTTGATTTGGTGCTTGTTGCAAGTGAGAAAGAGAAGGAAGAAAATGAAGAGTGAGATGAGTAAATTGTCAAGTAAGAAATAAGATTGTTTTGTTACTAAAGTATCTTGTGTAAAGCCTAAGAGCAGTACATTATCATGTAAGCAAGTTGGTTCTTGTACCAACTTGCATAAAATAACTTTTAGATTCTTCTACAGCCTGGGTAAATGACAAATTATTAATCACTGGCAGTACATCTTGAAGATTCAGTTCCCATAGATCCAGAGCTTCCATGGTGTTTGTGTCTTTGCAGTAGAGACTACTCACCATTCAGCAGTTGGTAAATCAGAGGAAGAACTTATCCAGATTATTAATATTAATAAGAACCACTTCGATAACTCAATCCAATATGAATTATATGAAGGGACCAATTCGTACATATGACAGCCTTGGATATAACATAGCAAATAAGAAGCATTCACAAGAAAAAGTTGTTGTCATGGACGTAAGTATTCACAAACAAGTAGGTTCTAATGATTGTGGTCTTTTTTGCAGCTGCTGTGGCTACGTCATTGTTCACCTCACAATGAGGCAATATATGAAGACATGTTTTGCGAAAGGAAAGATGTTTTCATTTCCACAAAGTAAAGCCAAAAGAGGTAACGCACAAGGATGTAAGTTGCAAAGTATGAGTGTACTGTTCATGCCGACAGCCATATTTTCCTGGTAGCAATCCCATGGCACAATGTTTACATTCCAAAGAGTGGTATCATTCGACAAATGAAAACATAGAAAATAATGTATTTGTGGACAAAATTGTATCATTTACCTGTTCTAAATGTTGGAATATGAAGAATGCAAAATTTCTATATTCAAAAATGGTTAAAAATTGTCTTTTCTACATTTAGTAAAATTAATGTTTCGACTGTACGAGCACGTTTTTTACATGCATGTTTCACTGCCTGTTTCGTATATTCTGGTTGTGCAGTGTGTTCCAGCCTGCATTTAATGTTTATTGGCTCAAATATAACTATTAAAAGTACTGTAAAGCTCAAGAATGTTGGGAGGAGAGAATGGCTGTAAAGGGTGAGATGGAGGCCATTATAACAAAAATCTATACCTTTATAAGTTATTTACTTTAATTCATTTCAAAAATATTCAAACAAATGTGAAGGATTTCGTGTGTTTATGCCCTAGAAGCACATATGGGACTATATGAACGAACGCATATGAATTGTGAATGGTAATTATTTCTAGTAATTTGATGTCCAGAGAAACCTGTTTCAGAATACAGTATTGTAGGTTTGGTAATCAGGTTGTTGTCGCATAATTTTTGGTTGCATATTATAGTATCAAATGGATTGGGGGGGGGGGTAGCTAGAAAAGGGGAGAATGGAAGTCATTTTGAAATATGTTCTAGGCATCTTTTTTTCCTTCTTTGTGTATGGAATAAAATGGAAATACTTTACCATGATTTGTGCATTTCTGTATTCAAACACAATCATATAGTCATTGTCAGTGAACCAAAGAAAACGAGTTCAATTTAACAGTGGGTAATTTGTGAACAATTAAACAATTCTCCAAGTAGATGTCAGTGGCTACTCTTAGAATACTATTTTAGTATATATTAAACATTGATTTCATAAAATTAAACATGCGGATGTTAAATGCAAAAACAAACATTATGATGATGCATTTTTAAATATAAGTAATGTCGAGAAAACCAACGGAATTACACTTTTTAGATTATTAACAAATGTCAATAAATAAACTGTTGATAGTGTACAGGAGTAAGAAACGGACCTTAGTTTAAATACAAAAAAAAATGTATTTGTTCCTCTAATTATGAAAAAGTAAACATATTGTTGCGTCATCGAGCTCACGTGACGCTAGTAACACGTCATATTCTCGAAGCTTCGTGAATTCTCGGGAGGTTACTAGACTTCGGAATTCTTTTATATATAAGACGGTCAATTCGTGACGGGAATAATGTAATGTGTGTGT
>NW_013669883.1:28391-31350 GCF_000517525.1 Limulus polyphemus
GTGTGTGTAGATAGTGAGTAATTGAACTGCAGTCAGAAGTATTGTTGACGTTCATTGATTAGCGTTTGTTTTAGCGCGATTGTTGAAGTTGAGTGTATCGGTAAAGTTATATTCGGAAAGAATAAACCAGTTTTATTAAGTAAATACTTGTGTCGTTAAAATTTCGTCGGAACGAAGTTACGGAAAAGTCAATTAACAAACAGAGACGTAACAATATGTTGATATTTTACACTGTTAGTCTCCGACAAAAATCTCCAGTGCACATTTTAACATAGGAGTGACGGTTAAAAGTGAAAAACCTTCGTATTCATAATCTTCTCCTGTGTGTTGTACTTTCCCATTCATATTGGGTACCTTGCATATCAAATGGTTTTGAGGGGTTACTCGTATGATGGAATACTAAATCCTCACTCCCTCTCACATATTTTGGAAATTGAAAACATTGACAATTAACCAAATCATCCAATTTAGACCTAAATCTAATCTCTATAATGGGAGCCTGGCATGGCCAGGTGTTTAGGGTGCTCGACTCGCAATTTAAGGTCATGGGTTCAAATACCCGTCCCACCAAATATGTTCGTTTTTTAGCCATGGGAGCATTATAAGGAATGGTCAATCTCACTATTCATTAGTAAAAAAAAGTGGCCCAAGAGTTGGCGTGGGTGATGATGACTAGCTGCCTTCCCTCTAGTCTTTCACTGCTAAATTAGGGAAGGCTAGTACAGCTATCCCTCGTGCAGCTCTGCATGAAATTCAAAGCAAAGCAAGTTATATGAGAGTGCGAAAAAAAAAGATTGTCCTAAGATGGAAAACACTCGCTCAAGTTTTATGAAAAGAAATAGTGATTAAAACTATTACTACATCTTTAACCACCATTTCTTTTTATAAATGTTAAATCTACTAGATATATGTTCTGTCTCTGAAAATCAATAAAAACATTGCAAAAATATTAACTGTTGTTCTGTTCTTTAATTTTGGCAAACGTGAAATAAATGCAGACACAAGTAACTTGACATGCAATGTCAAGACAAAAATAACAATAGGTTTTCTGACTAGTGTAGCAGGCTAGACTAGTATGGTGAGTATTTCAATTTTCGAATTCTTGTAACCAGGTAATTTGAAATGTAAATCAAATTTAATGACTGGTATCTATTCTTAAAATGCTGATAGACAGTCTGACTAAACATCATTGTCCATATGCCATAATAACCATTAAACATAGTTTTCAATTGACACAGTCTGGAATCTTACAATTTAGTAAGTGATTTTTCAGTCTGAAGTAACAAAAGTTTCACTACTTATGGAGTGACTCAGTCACTTTGACACTGCATGCTCATCCACATGCCAAATGCCCAGGACCAGAATCTAACCAATGCTCTACAGGTAAAGTATTGAATTCTTTCAGGTTTGTACCATGCACATTAATTTCCATGATGGCATCCAGTGTGTGCTATTGTAGTTTGATATGTTTAGAGTCTTTCTAGGTGTTCATGGTTAAAAATTCCCTCTCAACACCAGCTGTGCTGACTGAAATGGCCATCATTATCTCAACAACATGCAGAATGTTGGCAAATTGAATAGGCTTTCCTCCCAATAAGTCACCATATACTTGGAGTTGAGATGAAGTCCTCACTTTTGACATATGCAGCTTGGAGGGCAACCATTCCTCAAATATAGCTTTTCTGCACGAAAAATGTAGTAAAGTTGTCTAGGATCCCTTCCAACTCCTTAGTTCCATAATTCACAAATTCCCGAGTGTGATGTTGCCAGATGCTGAATGTAAATGCTTCAGCAAAATTACTGAATGGTGGACTCTCTGGTTTCCCAAATCTCACATAAATATAGACCATAGCTCCATCAATTATTTCAGTATACAGAGATTCACCCTCCCTTTCTCCAATTTTCTTTTGAATTTTAAGTCTTTCGACTTCCAGTTCTTGTATTTCTTCAAAAAAGTGCTCAAATTTGGAGCTAGTGTGTATTTCAGACTTACCAGCTTAAACAAAGGAGTTGTCAATCTTGGAATCGCTTCAGTGATCACCATGTCTTCAGTTTGAAATGCCTGTAACGTGATGCAATATCTATATTTAAAGATGAAGTGCAAATAACTTGCAAAACTTTGTCCTTGGAACATATTCCATGATGTGCTTGGCTTCAAACTGTCTTTTCGATTACCACTACAATCAATATCCTCCAAGTGCACAATCATTGCTTTGAAATTCCGAGAAAGGGCTCTTAAAGTACGTAGCTGACTAGCATGCTATCTGGTTTGATGTATGACTTTATAGTGTACCAATTTATCATCCAAAACTGCAGCAGTATTATACAGTTCCCTCCTATGTTTTGTGAGTAGTAGTAGAACTTGAATAACAGTTTGAGGGTGTCAGTGAATCTCTCAAGATAATATGTTTCTTTTTTTCACATCCAAATTGTGCTTTATGTAGTGTGTGTGGGTGACATCATCGCATGCTAAGACCTGCACTCCTGACTTGTGGCCCATGTTAACATTGGCCCCATAAAGATTCAAGCCAGTCTGTTTTTGAGACATAATGTCTGGACCTATTTCAATGAAAGAAAGAACAGTTTTTATGCCTGCATATATATACATTAACTAGTAAACAAATCAACAGCAATGAACTGTGCTAATTTAGTGCACAAAACGAATACACTGTTTCCTGCCCAATTACTGCAACATCTGTGGAACCATCAACACACACAGAAAAATACTGGCTGTCTCAACCTATTACATGGTTTCTGACTTAATAACAGTTGCTATGGGTATCACAACTTTTTTGCAGTTATGGTAATTAAAGTCATTTTTTGCTCAAATATACACTGTTTATATTTTGCAATTCACACAGGGTCTTATATTTTCGGAATGACATGTGCATTTGTAGGACATAATATTGTTGCGTCAGCGAAGTCACATGACTAGTGTCATGCCACGTTTCTTAGAACT
>NW_013669883.1:31371-33552 GCF_000517525.1 Limulus polyphemus
CGTGACAGAATCATGTGTGTGTGGATAGTGAGTAATTGAACTGCAGTCAGAAGTATTGTTGACGTTCGTTGATATAGCGTTTGTTATGGAGCGACTGTTGAAAATAAGTGTATCGTAAAGTTGTATTCGGAAAGAATAAACCAGTTTTATTAAGTAAGGACTTGTGTCGCTAAAGTTTCGTCGGAACGAAGTTACGGAAAGTTAATTAACAAACGGAGACGTAACAATATGCAGTGTTGAGCAAGTAAGTACTTTTTTAATGTTGTCTGCATTCATGTGCCTCAGTAATTTGGCTATGAGAGTCAATTTGGGTACAGCTATTTATGACCAGGTAGATGGAATCACCATGGGATCCCCGCTGAGTCTAACGATAGTCAATATTTTTCTATGCTATCATGAACACAAGTGGCTAGAAAACTACCCACGTGATTTCAAACCTGTTCTTTACAAAGGCTATATCGATGACACTTTCTTACTGTTTCGACAATCAAGTCCCGTTTCTAAGTTCATTTCTTACCGTAATTCCCAACACCTCAATATCAAGTTCACATCCAAACTCGAGGAAAATGATTCCTTACCGTTCCTAGACATCAGAATTACAAAAGTAAGTAAATTCTTTTCTACCTCTGTTTATCATAAAATAACTTTTACTGGCCTCTACACCAAAGTTAATAGTTTTTAATCTTTGTTCGAATTATTTTACTTTACACAAAGAAATTACCCTTCTATACAAACACGTGTTAAATAATGGCTATCCTGCTGATTTTTTAACAAAGGCTACGCGCAATTTCTTAACAACAAATTCCAACCACCAGCCAATGTGCACACCATCCCCACATTTTCCCTCATTATCTCCCTTACTTTTATGGATTCACAACTCCTACAAATAAGAAACAACTCTCTTTTCCAACAAAAAACTTCTACCCTCAAATTCAAATCAAACTAATATACAGACCTACCTTCTGCATAAAAACTTATTTCAATAAAAAGATCAACTACCTAATCTTCTACGTTCATGGCTCGTGTATAAATATACGTATAGTGGCTGTAAGGTCAAGTACATTGGCAAAACAAAACGACACTTAAAAAAAAAAGCTAGAGTCTGTGAACATTTAGGAGTATCAAACAGAACCGACCATCCACTCATCCATTCCTTCACATACTGAAACCACAGGTCACAATATTTAATTTAATGATTTCTCTGTCATTTCCACAGGATCTTTAGACCTTGAAATCTACATTAAAGAAAGCTAATTTATAGCTAAAGACCGACCGAATCTTATCAACTCACAAAACTCTTTAGATCTAAAATTGTTCTTAATTTTTACACTTAAACTCATCTTTTGTGCAATATATTTTTTGTTTTATCCTTCCGTTTACCACTTCTCTTAAAAACTAAGTAAACTAGTGGTTATGATATTGTTACGTCTCCGTGTGTTAATTGATTTTTCCGTAACTTCGTTCCAACGAAACTTTAACGACACAAGTTCTTTACTTAATAAAACTGGTTTATTCTTTCCGAATATAACTTAACCGATACACTCAACAATCGCGCTAGACAAACGCTATAGCAACGAACGTCAATAATACTCCGACCGCAGATCAATTACTCACTATCTATTCACACATTACATTACCTTTCCGCGTCACGTTTTCCCCTCTTATATATATACCAGCCTACCCTACTAGTAAATACTAGAGCATTCGCCAAAATACATGATAATTCTAGAAACGTTGCGTCACTGTAGTCATATGACTGCTGACGCAACAATATTATAGTTTTAGTTAATAATCGTTTTCATAACACGATTTTCAGATTTTTCTGAAAATGGAATGAATGTATTCCGAAACGTTCGAACCTTGAAAATTAAATGTTTTGTGTTTTATCAACCGTCTTCATATTCATTATTAGACTTCGTTTCCCTTATCGTGAACCTACTTCTAATGTAACGTAGTTTGTAAATATGAATAAATGGAATAAATATTGTTACGTCTCCGTTTGTTAATTAACTTTCCGTAACTTCGTTCCGACGAAACTTAAGCGACACTAGTCCTTTCTTAATAAAACTGATTTATTCTTTCCGAATATAATTTTACCGATACAATCGCGCTAAAACAAACGCTAATCAACGAACGTCAACAATACTTCCGACTGCAGTTCAATTACTCACTATCTTCACA
>NW_013669883.1:34408-36184 GCF_000517525.1 Limulus polyphemus
AGTCACATCAGTGATAGTAACTTATTATCGGCTTCACTGTTTTCCTTCTCAAAACTGGGTAGAGTTTCTTCTTCGACAGTGGCTTTTTCAGGTGTCACATCTTCAGCAGTGTCATTTGTTCCATTGTTCACTCCTTTTCAACTGAAATGTCCTGGACCATGATAACGCCAAAGCCTGTTGGTATGCACCACCTTTGGCTTACCTCGCCGACCACATTTTATTTGGAAAGTCACGTCTGGGAGACGATCCATTATGTCATATGGGCCTTTCCATGGAGAAGACAACTTAGGAAACTTCCCTTTGGTCGTCCTGGGATTATACAACCACACCTTGTCTCCTGGTATACATCTGACTTCACTAGATTTCTTATCATAATGTTGCGTCAGCGAGGTCACGTGACTAGTATCACGCCTCCTGTTTCTAGAAATATCCTGTTCCTTCATGAATGCCCTAGCATTTACTAGATATGTGTTAGTCTTGTATATATATAAGACGGTCACAACGTGACGGGACAACAGAGGTAATGAGTAATTGAATGTACGCGAACAAAATATTGTTGGCCACGTGAGACGTGTGTTATAGCGTATGATTAAAGAGCGACTGTTGAAATTAAGTGTATCGGCAAAGTTGTATTTAGAAAGAATAAACCAGTTTTATTTAAAAAAGGACTTGTATCGGTAAAGTTTCTTCGGAAAGAAATTATACGGGAAATTAACTAGTGACCGGAGGTGTAACATAACATAGCTTCATGAAATCAGCAGACGTTTTCAAGTTTGAACGCACTTGTTGATGAATATCATCCATGGCATACGAAAGACCAGAACAATGCCACTTCACCCACAGTCTGATGGGATGGTAGAAAAGTACAACTGGACACTGGGACAGGAATTGGGAAAGTTTTGTAATAGCCGCCAAGATGACTGGGATGTCTTATTCCCTCCACTGTTGATGGCCTATAGAACAGCAGAGCATGAAGCCACTGGATACACTCCAGCAAAGTTGATGTTTGGTTTGGAACTTCGGTTGCCAGTGGATTTGTTAACAGGATGCCCACCTTACGAAGAGTTGCCTGAAAATGTGTCAGCGTTCGTGAAAGTGTTATCTGAAAGGAAACAACTTGCAGCATTCATGGAACACAGAAGATTCAAAGTTACAGCCTTGATCTGAATGCAGTTCGTATGGCATACCAAATTTGAGGAAGAAATCACTAATAGCCAAAGCTACAGTTGTAGCTTCCTGATTTGGTATTACACGTGCCTCAGGGCACTTCGTGAGATAATCCATCACCACACAAATGTACCTGTTTCCAGCACGAGTTTGGGGCAAAGGACCAGCAATGTCAACAGCTACTCTTTCTATTGGTGTGCCAACTTGATATAACTTCATTGGAGCACGTCCCTTATGCTTGGGTCCCCTTTTAGCACAACATGTACTGCATGTCCTGCACCATTCTTCCACATCTTGCCTCATACCTATCCAGTAAAATCTCTGTCGTAGGTGACTCAATGTCTTCTTAACTCCGAGATGTACCCCTGTTATACTCTCATGGGATTGAAGCAGCACAACTTCCCGTAACTTTCTCGGTATAACTGTTTGCCAGATCGTCACTTTCCCATCTCTGGACAAGAATACCATCTTCAAGCTTCAACTGGCCCTATTGTGCCCAACAGTTCTTTGTCACAAGGCTTAAACTAGACACCTTCTCCCAAGCAGAGCGCAAAACACTTGCTCTTAGGAAATCAATCATTGGCTTCAAATCTTGGTCTTTCTCCTGTT
>NW_013669883.1:37155-38203 GCF_000517525.1 Limulus polyphemus
GAAAAAGAACACTGTATTCAGTGTAATCCCGGAAACGGAAGTAATGGTAACTTTGCTATTTTAGCCAGGTTACTAGTAACGACAACAGCGCATTCCATATTTTCGTTAGGGGCATGTATTTCTTTTTTGACATTAGTTTGTTTTCTTATACTTTTACCACGTGACCAAAGTAAACACAGTAACATTTTTGCAGCCACATTGAACGTAAACATTATTCGTGTAAACATGGCCTCCGCTGTGCTGCCGAATATCATTCCCTGTCCAAATCTTTCCCAGGGGATAGGATTTCGCATCTCTACCAAATACCATCCCACGTCTAAATTTCATTCCATCGTATCTTTCAGTGTCAGTTCACTATGTCTGCGATCGCGGGTTCGAATCCCTGTCACACCAAACATGCTAGACATTTCAGCTGGGGGGGGGGGCTTATTATGTGACTGTCAATCCCACAGTTGCGTATCTGCTTGTTTGTTAATTTCTGGTATAAATTCTTTCCGACGAACTTCAGCGATACAAGTCCCTTCTTGATGAAAACTAGTTTATTCTTTCTCGCTACAAGCTTTGTAATACACAGTAATTTCATAATCAATACGTTTCTCGTCTCTTTACTTAACAACCTTTATAACACACGTTATAAATCACAGTGCTTCACATACTTTACTTACGGTGCTTATTCGCTTGACTCAATTACCTATTTCTATATCTATCTATCTCTTCAATCGTGCTTGTTTTTCTCGCAAAGCTTATATACTAAAAAGAGGGCATCTCGAACGCACTCGGGAATTTATGATCTTTCGAGAAACTCCAGAGCGCATGCTCCCAGTGTCGTGTGACTTTCGCTGTCGTAACACTGCCCCTTCCTTAGTATTGTTCGTCCCAAACAATAGCCACTTACATTAAAGCAATAGATAATTAACAATAACTTAATTAAATGTACAGAATTTAAGAACACAGAATTAAAATACAACAAAGTGTCTTAATTTTATAGGACGTTTCTTCTTTCGTACTGGTCTCCATCTCATTGGCTTCTGCTAGACGTGGGATTCAT
>NW_013669883.1:39114-39461 GCF_000517525.1 Limulus polyphemus
CCATGATAGTTTAACAGGAGGACATCTTGGAGTTAAGAAGACATTGAGTCACTTTTCATTCTGCAGTTTCCTATCTCCGGAGAAGAATACCATCTTCAAGCTTCAACTGGTCCCATTGTGCCCAATAGTTCTTTGTCACAGGGCTTAGACTAGACACCTTCTGCCAAGCAAGGCACAAAACAATTATTGGCTTCAAACCTTGGTCTTTCTCCTTGCTCTGATTTAATATCTATACCTGGTTCCATTTCACCATCATCAACTCCTTCAGTCACTTTGACTTCAGCTTCATGACACATAATTAGTTCAACCTCTCTTTTAACAGTTACCGGAACTTGGCCTTTGTTGTT
>NW_013669883.1:40373-41768 GCF_000517525.1 Limulus polyphemus
CAAGATGTCCTCCTGTTAAATATTCATGGGATTGACAAAGCACAACTTCCCGTAACTTTCTCGGTATAACTGTCTGCCAGGTCGTCACTTTCCCATCTCCGGAAAAGAATACCATCTTCAAGCTTCAACTGGTCCCATTGTGCCAAATAGTTCTTTGTCACAGGGCTTAAGCTAGACACCTTCTCCCAAGCAGGGAGAAAATCAATTATTGGGTTCAAATCTTGGTTTTGCTCCTGTTTTGCTTTAATATATATACTTGGTTCCACTTCACCATCATCAACTCCTTCAGTCAGTTTGACTTCAGCTTTATGACACCTGGTTAGTTCAACTTCTTATTTGCAGCAATGTCTGCAGTCATTTTTGCAGGGTCTTCAGCTCAGTCCGTCGGCATTTCCATGAGATTTTCCTTCTCTGTAATCAATATCATAATTATACTGATCTATCTTTCCGATCAAATGTGCCAGTTGTCCCCCATAAAGGTAAGGATGGAAATATGTCAGACTCTTTACTGTTACACAGAAGTTCCTCTTTGGTCTACTTTGGACCCTACTGAAGTAGGCCACCACATGTTCGTTTTCATCCACTTTTTGGAACAACACTTTATGAAATTTCGACATTACAGGCATCACAATCCAGTATGTATGGCAGTGAGGGATTTGGAAGCTTTAAAAGTGGAGCTGAGGCCAATTTTTCTTTCAATGTCTTGAGAGCATGCTGGCAAGACATTGTCCATTCGAACTTCTAGCCTTTTTTTGTTAAGTCATGTAGTGGAGCAGCTATAGTTCCAAAGTCATTCACAAACTTCTGGTAATAGGTACAGAGTCCCAAGAAACTTCTCAACTCTCCCACATTTTCTTGTGTTGGCCAACCACGTACTGCTTTCACCTTGTCAGGAACAGTTTGCACACCATGCTCACTTACAATGTGACCCAAATAAAGCACCTCTTTCTGGAACAAGTGGCATTTCTTGGGAAGGAGTTTGAGGTTTGCTGCTTTCAAACGCTTGAATACTTCCTCTAGCCAGGACATTTCTTTATCAAACTTTGTTGCAAACACTATGACATCATCCAGATACACTAGGTCTATTCTCCATTGTAGGCCTTCCAGTACTCTTTCCATCAGCCTCTCAAATGATGCTGGAGCATTGCTAAGCCCGAATGGCATCACACATAATTATCAGAAACCTTGGCCATAACTAAATGCAGTCTTAGGTTTATCTGCTTCAGCCATTTTCACTTGATGGAAACCCAACTTTTTGTCCAGAGTTGAAAACCACCTGGCTCCACTTAGGGCATCAAGAGTATCATCAATTCTAGGCAGTGGGTATGAGTCCTTTTCGGTTATACTAACACGGACTAACACGACGATAGTTGACCAGGGACTATCTGATTTCTC
>NW_013669883.1:42599-56417 GCF_000517525.1 Limulus polyphemus
TCTTGCAAATGCTGTAATCTCACTTCTTGTTTCTTTTCTCGTTCTTCTTGTTTATTTTACTGTTCGAGCTGCCACTGTTGCAGGTTTTCTTGCAAATGCTGTAATCTCACTTCTTGTTTCTTTTCTCGTTCTTCTTGTTTATTTTACTGTTCGAGCTGCCACTGTTGCAGGTTTTCTTGCAAATGCTGTAATCTCACTTCTTGTTTCTTTTCTCGTTCTTCTTGTTTATTTTGCTGTTTTTGTATTGCTGCCATCAAATCTGCTAAGCTGTAGTTTGATTTGCCGCTTCTCGTTTCCATTTTTTTTCTTTTCCGTCCCACTCGTTTTCCGTTCGTTAGTTAAAATTCCGTAAATTCCGTTCCGACGAAACTTTAGCGACACAAGTCCTTTCTTAAATAAAACTGGTTTATTCTTTTTGAATACAACTTTGCAATAGACTTAATTTGCACAGTCGCGCTATAACAAACGCTATAATTCACAACGAACGTCGTACGTGCTCAACTCAACAATACTCTGTCCGCAGTTCAATTACACATTGTTCCCGTCGCTTCTTGACTGATCTTATATATACAAGACTACCCCATATCTAGTAGTCTCCCGACACTTCATGAACGTTCTAGAAGCCCGTGGCGCGTTACTAGAGTCACGTGACCTCCGCTGTCGTAACAATATTCGCAAATACTATTTCATGTATTATAAACGGCATATTTCTCTGTATTATTCATAAAATGTGCTATTTCTAAGCTTACCTGAACAAATGATTTATACTAATAGTAATAATACCCTAGACGTGATATTAACACTGAGCATGTATCAAGTGACATTTTCATTTGTAAAATGTTATTTACCATTCGGTTATTTATTAACAATGAAATTAAATTATTACCTCTTAATCGAATGATTCATATAATGTTTAGAAGGAAATTCTTATAGAAAATATTGCAATAAGACTTGTACTTACATAAGACAAATAAGAGTAACAGAGTTAGTAGTAGTAGTAGTTGTGTACAATTTAGTACAAGCACTAGGCTTACTAATTTTTTATATTAGTATTAATATTTTTAATCTGTATTTTATTTCTACAATACGAAAAAAATAGCACCAACATGAACTGAAATATATTGTTGAAGACACGAACTTTACCGTTTTCGACGAGGTTAACACTATTTGACAAAGTGAGTGAAAATCGTTGATACTGAGTGGAAGTAGCTATAGTATTTACGAATTAAAACAAGTGCATGAACAAAATTTGCCTCATAAAAGTAAACAATCAATATCAAATTTATAATAAGGAAAGAAATAGCAGTAATATTACCTAAAATATTTTGTATAAGACATAATTTAGAGGGATGAGATTTGGCAGACTAATTGTCCATGTATCACGCATGCGCATATGTTGTATGAGATTTGGCGGCATACTGCTACACAATCAGCTAGTTCTCCGTTCATTTTTCACGAATTTCCTAGAAAATTAGACAATATTATATTTGCAAGTGAAGATATGAAGAAAAGTGCAGACAAATCGGTCTTGACACGACAGATCCTTATTCCATCCCGCCAGCAATGACAATCGCGCTAGCTTCCATTACCAGTAAATTAGTGGACATTGCAAACGGAGGATCCGAGTTGAACCTACAAACTAACGTTAAAGTCTCACAGACTGAGAATATACTACATGGATATCGAAAATTATTTAGTCCTGACAACATCTTTTTACACCGGAAAGCAGTTCAAGGCCTATAAAAGCTTTGATGCTTACTAGTATTTTCTGGCCGGCTGGGTGCACGATGTCAGACTGTGGAAGTGTACAAGACGCCCAACTGTAATGTACCTTACTCGAGGCTAAGTCGAAGTTGTTTCTAGTGGCTAGGCCTATTGACTGAGTATTATTTATGTTCTATCTCTAACAGTTGTAAATTTACAATCTAGACATACTACAGCTTATTGTATTGCATTTTAAGTTCTCCTGTCTTGTAAGGCCACTTTCTTCAGTACACATTGCTATATATTTTACAGAAATAATCCCTGGATTTTAATTTAAGACCACCTGTTTTGACAAGCCACATTTTTGATGAAACTTTATTTTCGCCCACTGGGCCTCACCTACCATTGTTTGTATGGGCTTGTATATAGGTTACGGGAAGCACCAAATATTTACAAGCTACAGATTTTATCAAATTCTGTACAATATACACAGGTACATTGTATATACAAGTAGTATTAAGCAGATGTAAAATGGGAACTGCATAGTCTATGGTATGACGATGGTCTCTAAGCCTTGTCAGTGTTGTTCTGGTCTGCATCATCATGAGTGCACGTTTTACTGTCACAGTCCATTTAACTCTACTTACTGTATCCTTTGGAAACCTATAAAACAATAACTGGATTATTTGTCTGGTTGTTTGTACAACTAACTGCTGCACAGCTGATTGTCATTTCAAATACTTAATCCCAAATTCCAATACCAGCAACTTTATTGGGATTACTAGATTGTCTCTCTGCTAAGTCCAAAATGACAATGTTTGCATTTTGGCTTGCTAGTAATGTATGCATGACATCACGTGCATAGGGTCTATGTGATTATTCGAATAATTGGCCTCCCACCTGTATGAGACCCATAAATAATGTCACTCTATTCATAACATAACGTTTCTGTTAGAGGAAATATAATACATAAAGTTTGAAATATTTACTCGACAAGGCAGACATGTATGTTTGATAGTTAGTCATCCTCCTGTGAGATAGCAAATGCTTTTTTTTATGCTTTTATTCACTGTTCATTTATTATTCCTTGTACCGTTTAGTTTACCTATGAATTTTTAGTTGCATTAAAATGCTAACTCACCTTCTAGCTGATCACATTTATTTTGAGTAAATATGTATGTATTATGAAACTTACACCAGATTCCTTAGTGATGAGGTATAGATATTATTAATGTAGTAGAAGATTATGTAAACTTATGATCACAGGAGATTTACTCACTGAAATAAATACCCTGTCATAAGCTTCATAAACTGAGTCACGATATAGATAGTGAATTATTGCTGTTTGTCACTCATTATTATTGTAGAAAAGTGATTTTGGAATATTGTTTTTTTTGGAAGTAGATTTTTTTCTCCTGGGTCTTTTTTCTGATTCCATTATTTGAAATAATTAATATTGATATTTATATTTTATTGTTCATTAATATTAGTACTAAGTCCTGACGAGGTACATATTTATTAACTGTGTTTTGGTAAGGGCTAAATTTTATTCCAAGTGTTGTTACAATTTAATAAATTGTTTCTTTGTTTAACCCTGGTTGTAGCAGCATGTTATTTTAGTCTGTTATATTTTCACCCGAACAGGGACTTTCACAGAGGTTGAGTTGAGACTTTAGCATGTTTGTGTCAGGTGATTAACACAACAATAATTTAATATTAATTAAATATAAGTGAACTTATGTTGGAAAATAGCTGTGGTACTATGGAAGTTAGCAAATCTGATGTGTAAGTATTGATGGAAATGCTAACAAGCATAGTGAGCAATCTACTAACTAGAGAAATGAAGTCTGCCTCCCCTCAACCTCAAACTATGAGAGTTTGTTCTACCTATAGCCCTGTGGAAAATTCATGGATTTATGTCACTACAGTTAACCCACCACCCCTGCCTGTTGAGAAGTTTGAAGGTAAGTCAGATTTTAATGTCTCGGAGTAAGAGTTGGGAAAAGCATTTTTATATGTATTAGGTACCCGAGAATAAATAGGTGGAAACTGCAGCTTCTTTTTTGAGGGGAGGGCCACTAGAATAATGGAAGATTTTTGAACAGAAATAACTTTTAATATTGGGGAGAATTTAAAGAAACCTTGACTAATTTGTACCCAGCAGTGTTAGATAATATTGAATTGGCCATGAAACTCTTTAGTAGAAAGTACCATGCTAAACCAGGGGAGTTAGTTGAGAGGTTTATTTAGCAAACTGTGGAAACTTAAAAAATTATGAAACTCTAAAGCTACAGAAAGAGAAATTGTGAAGTGTATAATATCACAGTTGCACATTTCTTTACAAGAATACTTAGAATGCCACTTTGTTGTATCTACTGCTAATGTACTAAAATTTATAAAATAGTATGAGAATCATTGGAATGATAAACAAGAAGCTGTTAACAGTGAAGTGATTAGTGTAACTGAATGCTGTAAGAGACCTGTGTGATGCTATACTTGTAATCAAATAGGGCACTTATCTATGCATTGTCCCAAGAAAATAAAATAAGTAAACATGAAACAAAGGACAGTGGTCAGGAAATGGGATCAAAGAAAGAAGTTTTGAAAATAGTAAGTAGTTTTGATACTGGGTCAGATTATTCAGTAATAAATGAAAATACATGGCAACAAGTCTGGAGAAATGATCCAACACTTCAATTAAAAACTTGAAGTAAAGGTAAGGTGTCTTGAAGATGGAATGACTAACCTTAAATTGCTAGGATATTTTTAAGCAAAATTATTAGTAAAAAATAGAATTGTGGACCAATGTTTTGTTGTCATTAAAGATTTGGCTGTATCTTATCATATTGGAATAGAGTTTATTAGCAAAACAAAGCAACCATGAACTTCTTCACAAATGTTGTTGATTTAAGTGTATCATCTGTTAGGCATGACTCCGAAGATTAATAGAAGTACATTGTTCACATTTAAAGAGTAAAGACTGTGAAAAATTAAACCAGTTTGTGCTGAAATATGTAGATTTTTTTAACGATAAACCTGGGCGTGCAGATTTGTCTCAACATAGTATTGTAACCACTAATGAAAAAACAGTGTTTATTAAACCTTATCGTTATTCTCCCACTACATTACAAGTGCCACATGATCAAGTGAATGAAATGCTCCATGCCGAGTTAATTGAACCATCCACTTCTTCTCGGGCTTCTCCAGTATTTATTGTTAAGAAGAAGACTAATGATTTTAGGTTCTGTGTTGATTACATTAAATCAAATCTCAGAATCTGACCATAATCCATTGCCGCATATAAGTGATATATTTGAATGCTTTGTCAGGGGCAACCTGTATCAGTACATTAGACTTATCAAGTGGATATTGGCAAATACTTGTTAGGATGAAAGATTGACATGAAACTACCTTCATAACTGATAATGGTCTTTATGAATTTAAAGTGATCCCTTTAGGTCTTAAAAATGCACCTGTTACCTTCCAAAGACTAGTGGATCCTGCTGATGACTTACCATTGTCTCCTCCTCAAAGAACATTGCAGCCACGTTAATTATCATAGTTAGCTGGTCTTCGAACAGTTAAATTTCTGGTAAGCCAAACCAGAGCCAGAAGCTATAGAAGATCAAGCTGAAGATACAGAAACATGAATTGTATTTTTATTGTAAGGTATTGTACTGAAACTGCAAAGGATTCATGATGTCAGTACAAAAAGTGAGTTAAAAGTAAGAATACAAAAATTTTGATATATTATATGAAGTGATTAATGCCATCACTTTGTTTGTATAAAGGGGCAGGAGTGAGAGATAGTGAATTCTGTTTTTTATGTTATGGTTTTGTTTATTGTTCATTTATGATTCCTTCTGTCATATAGTTTTGCTATGAATTTTTAGTTATCTCAAAATGCTAACTCACCTTTGAGCTTATCATGGTTATTTTGAGTAAATATGTGTGTACTATGAAACTGACACCAGCTTCCCTAATGGTGAGGTACAGATATTATTAATGTAGCAAAAGATTATGTAAATTTATAATCACATGAGATGTACTCTCATGACTTAATAGAGTGAATAAATACCTTGCCAATAGTTTCATAAAGTAAGTTATGAGATAGTTGTTATTAAAATAGAAAAGTGATTTTAGAATATTGTCTTGTTTTTTTTTCTGATTCCATTATTTGAAGTAATTAATATTGATATTTATGTTTTATTGTTCATTAATATTGGAACACAGTCCTGGGCAGGTACGTATTTATTAACTGTGTTTTTGGTAAATGCTAAATTTGAAGTGTTGTTACAGTTTAATAAATTGTTTTTTTTTTGTTGAACCTTGGTTGCAGCAAGCGTGTTATTTTAGTCTGTTACACTCCAATAAATTCTGCTTGCCTTGAACATGCAGACGGATGATATTGAAATTAATAACCATAATAAGAATATTAAAATATCTTAAGGAAATGGTCAGTATTTAAAAAAAAATCATTAGGATTTATTTAATCATACTTTTTCATAATAATTTCATTTATAAACAAAGCCAATCTTTTGTGGCCCAAATATCAGTTTAAATAACAATCTGAAACTAACCATGTTATATCCCTAACACTTTTTCACATACACTCTTGCCATTGGCTACATTGTATGAGAAATGAGACACAACACTACATAGAAAAATAGACTAAACATTTCCTGGAAAGACAAATGACCTTTATGATGTCACTAAACTCCCTTTAGATATATATCACTCATTCAATTACACCACCATTCCCAGTTTGTCTCTGAAGAAGAATGGTCCACCTTTCAAAAGTGCTCGGGTTATAGGGTTTCTATTCATTTCTGTCAAGAATTCTTGAACCTACATGTTTTTCTAACATCATGAGTTTAAATAACGTTATAGTTTCTGGCTGGGGTAAAGTATATAAAATATTTTTATTGCCAGTATGTCAATAAATAATGCAGCATATTCAATGAAAAAGGAGAAATATATTTTGTCAACTTGTTTCATACCACATGCTCATCATTGAAGATTTTTGATTTGTTATATTAAAAAACTTCCATTCATCTTGCAATCAGGACACAGCTACTTTAATACAAATGTACTAAGAAGCCATTAATACAATAAAATGGCTTTGAAGCTAGTAAAGTAAAACTAGAACTTATCTGAGTGAAAATAAACTGTCTGAAGATGACCTTTGTTTTTTTACTTCATGTGTTTACCAGCTTCAACAAGAATTTTATTCTTATGAACATGTTTCTTAAATGGAGTGAATGATACTTTGGTTAGCAGGAAAAGGTACTGTAACATACTAAAATACAGTGAAGGCAATAATTTTCTTGAAGGATAGTCTACCAGTTGTAATTCATCCATTTCAACAAAATATGTTTAAGTTTATCAGATATTCCTTTCCTGAAGAGACAATCATCTGTCCCATGCTTGCAGGTATATATTATACATAATGAGGTATAGCTATCATATCTACTGTAAAGATCAAGAATGTTGGGAGGAGAGGGTGGCTGTAAGGGGTGAGATGGAGGTTATTGTAACAACATTGTATGCTTAAATTTCTAAAAAAGTGTGTATGATTTTCATTCTTTGTATGTACCAGCAGCACATATGGACTACATGAAAAGAAATACATTTATGATTACCAATTGTAAATTATCTGTGGTAGTTTGCCATCCAGAGAAGCCTTATAGTTTAGATTGTTGTTTTCTTTGTTATAGTACAATTTATGGGCTAACATATTAAATCAAGCTGAAAAGAGATTGGAAAAATAAAGCTGCTAAAAGGGGAAAGTGGAGCCTGTTTCAAAAATATATTTCTTTGCTACAAAAATACAATACCCAATATCTGTTAAATTGATTTCTTGAACCTATGTGTTTTTCTAACATCACAAAATTTCTTTGCTAGATGTTCTTTCTCATGTTTGTGTAGAAAATAAAATTGAAATACACTACCATGTTTGATGCCTTTCTGTATTCAAACACAATTATGTAAAGAAAACGTTCCAGTGGTATGGAAAAATAAATAATATAGAGAAAATATAATGTATTTCATTTTTAAATTAAAGTATTTATTAAGAGCATTATGAATTGAATGTTATTAGTACAAGAGTTAGAAACAGATATTAATTGAAATATTAAAAACAAAAATATTTTGTTCCTTTAATTATAAGATAGATTTAAAATATTTAGAACTGTAGTATGACTCAGATTATTTATGTATTAAAAAATTTTTACATGAAAATAACTGCAACCAGGGTACATAAAAATAGCTGGAGAGATTACAACGTTTACTTAAGTTTTCATAACATTGCTTGATGGAATATTAAAACCACACTCCCTTTTGTATATACTTTTTATTTGGGGGGGGGGGGTCTGGCAATGTTGACTATGCACTAAATTATCCAAGTTATTTAATCTATGTTAATAAAACAGCCTGTGTGTGTGTGTCAGTCAGCCAGCATCATAGCTCCAAGAGGAAAGAACCTAGAGACTTGAAACTTTTCACGTATACTAAGGGAATTTTGACAGTGTGCACCTGGGTCTTAAAGAGCATATAATGGCAATTTTTAAAGTGAAATTATCACAGACTGTATTGTAATAACAGAGCAGAGAAAAATAATTTGTCTTGTTAATTGAGTTCTGAAGTCATTTAACTAGGATGTATGGGGTTTGACGAAAAATAGACAATTATTTAAGGCTCTGGATAGGCCTGTGGTAACCAACAGTTATAGTGATGATTGTAAAGTGAAATTATCACAGACAATATTGTAATGACAGAGCAGAGAAGAATAATTTGTCTTGTCAATTGTGTTCTAAAGTAATTGAACCAAGCTGTGTGAAGTTTGACAAAAAAAAAGACAATTATTCCAAGCTCTGGATACAACTGTGACAACCAACAGTGTAATAAACATTTGTATATACGTTTGACTTGTTTTAATAAATTATTTAAAACAATTTGACTGTGTGCTGTTTGTTTGTTGTCGTAATTTAGCGCCAACGAGTCACAGACATCCGGGCCATACATAAAAACTGATGTATATGTACCGTTATTTTGAAATTATATCTTCAGGTACTGTGTTGTTAGATAAAACATAATTTGCTTTCTTTTATGATTTGATATGGTATTTATCATTGGCCATTTTTTATGATTTTCTACACTTTTAAAGTATTATTCAACATCAGTGTAGTACTTAATGAAAAAATCAACTTAAGTCTCATTTCATCATATAATCGAAAATAATTCTGCTTATTAAAAGCACTGAACATTTTTGGGACCTAAATATCAATTTGTTAAATTACATTCAGCCAGCATTGGGTTTCAAAAAGTACTTTGTATAGAGTTTTGAAGCCCTAAAGTACTCACAGACCGTGGAAAAGATCAGGATTAAAAGTGGATTGATGAATAATATTCTTTCGAGCATTATTTATATCAATAAATAATTATTTAGTGCAGTGGTAATTTTGGTATAAAAGTAGGGTTAAAGGGAATACATATTATTGTAGGATATATATGTGGGTGATTTATATCATACAAAAAAACAAAAAATCCTGTGAAAGGGTAGTGTGTGTGAACGTGTTTTGTTGTTATACACATTACCTTTGCTCTATGTATGTATGTATGATTAAATTTTCTTGGGGGAGGATAAAAAAAAAGCATTTAGGTGGGCAAATGCACCCCCTGTAGCACCACCACTATGAACAATATGTAAATTGTTTGTGTCATCATCAGCTATGATGATGTGGCATGTTCAATAAAAAGGAGAAATCTATAGAGACCATCATAAAATTACACTTGGGTTCATACAGTTTGTCAACCAACGAAGATTACCTGTATCACTAATTTAATTTAAATCTTCCATTCATCTTGCAATCACCACACAGTTGCTTTCAGAAAACAGATGTAGTGTTTTTCATCTTAGAGAAACTATCAACAGGATAAAATGGATGTAGTTGAGCTAAATTTCATCCCCATGAACAAGTTCCTTAAAATGGATTGTATGATATTTTGGTCAGCAAGCAGAATGATACTGTTATATACAAAAATCTATTCAAAGTGCCTATCCAGCAAAGGTTATTCTATTCTTGAAGAATTGAGTATTCCATCCATTTCAGCATGGTATATTAGTGCAGGGATGGTGCAAGAGTTTTGCTTACTAAACATGTTATATGATTTCTTGGATATTCCCGTCATGTAGAAATTGACCTCGAGACCATCATCTACTCCCATTCCTGCAGATCTACATGATACACTAGAAGTTGCAGATGACAAAATCTTTCTTTGGACTTAGAATGTTAATGGAACATGTGTAGCACTGTTAACTGTGATATTTAAATGTAATATCACTATGTCTGTTGTATTTATTTTTGTTAATTGTTTGAAAAACTTACAATTGTACAAATCCTATTTTAATCACTTTACACATCACCTACTACTTAGTCCTTTACATTAATCAAAATACTTGTGTATCTATTGAAAAAAAAAGAAAGTCAATTTTGTGATTCTCTTTTACATTCCAATGGTCATAAAAACATTACAAGAAACAGTACAATTAAGCTTTTTACTGATTCCATTTATAACTTGGAAACACTTATGCTGCAAAGATTTTTCCAAGTAAAATAATCACAAAGAAAGCTCTCAGGTCATGTATATATTCCTGGCCAAATTAATAGAAACATCAATGTCAGTCTAGTGATTGCACATTCATTAAAGTTTGAATATGTTGTGTCACACATTCTACAACTTAATACAAGTCCATGGTTTGATGTTTCCATATTGCTAATATTACCTCAAAACTGGAATGAAATAAAGAAGAAACTGTGCCAGACTAAACCAGCAGACAAACAAATATTTATACCAAAACAATTATCAATTTTAAACAGTACTTAAGAAATACAATTGTCAAGCACCCACAATTTTATCTTTTATTTCTAGCGAAAAGGAGTTAAATTTTGGATTTGTAACAAATGTATAAAGCCACAAGATTATGAAGTGGACACATTTTAAATTGAAATGTTAAATTTTAAAATCAATTTCATGTAGAAAAGCAAATATAACTTTCTTGGAAAGTTCAAGTGAAACAATATATCAAGATCATAGGTTTTAGCATTTTATAATTTTGTGCTTGAGTGGACATAAACAGAAAAGAAAAAAAAATTTGTCCAGAAAAGCAAATATATAACTTTCTTGGAAAGTTCAAGTGAAACAATACACCAAAGTCTTAGGTTTTAGCATGTTATAATTTTGTGAGTGAATGGACATAAAGAGATAAAAATTGTTGAAACATATCTAATAATTATATTTACTTAATACTTAAGTAACATGTTAAAAACAGTTAGTATTACTGGAATTCACTAATTGTTCAGTTAGGCTTTGCAATAACTGAATAAGTGAATTGCAAGCTTAATAAATCATTTATAAATTAGGCTGTTTTCATAACATAAAGCAATACCAAAATATTTAGGAAATATATTTTGTTCAAAATAAAAAGTTTAATGAATAAGTTACTCGTGATTCTTGAAACCTATTATTGCCATTCTTTATATTCAAAAGTTTAGAAAATATACTATTCTAACACAGTTACGTGTTTTATGGTATAAATAATTTTGTATACTTTCAGAAAATAGTTTGTGATTTTCTCTACAAAGTCTAAGGAAACTTAAACTTTTCTTTCATTGAATATTACACATATTGAGCTTTTCTGTTGATTTTATTTCTTAAAAGTATTTAGTATTGTAAATAGGGTGATTTTTATTATTTGGTAAAAAGTAAAGCTTACAATAATATTACCACTCCTTTTGCATGTATTTTTATATAGTATTGTACATTCCTTTACAATTTCATAGTTTCCTAAAATCAAAACTTTCTCTGTAGATTTTGTAAAAGTGTTTTTTAGACATTTGACTTGACTAGGAAGTTTAAGACTGAAATCTCAGTTATAAAACAGTGCTTCAAAAAAATATTTAATCACTCGTGGCCTTATTGTAGAAACATCATGCATTTATCTATAAAAAGTAAAATAAATGAAGTTAAAAACTAAACAAAGCCCAAAAATCAGGTAAAAAAATTCAAAAGGCTTATGGCCCACAAAACACAGTCAAGCTGGACAGTGTCATCATCACCAATGATACTGTCCAATGTCAGGGGTAACCCCCCCCCCCAAAAAAAAGTCTAAAATGGTGTCACCATTTGAAGAAGTAACGACGTTATGAGAGCAAGACATGGGCAATTGTGATTTGAGTCTCACAAAGGCCACACATTGCAGATCAGTCCCAGATAAAAAAAATGACGTACCTGTGACCAGTGCGTAGTCTACACAAGACAACTTCCTCCATTCAATTCTTATTGAAACTAGATGGCTAAACAACAACAGTCGGTTTGATTTGAAAAAGCTTGTTATGAATTTGTTCACCCCAAGTCAACTGGCATGAAGCCAGGCCTTGATCACAGGACCATAGTCCATATATGGGACAGGCATGACTGTGACAGCACCAGAGCTGGAGGACTAAGCTGCAGTATCAGCATGCTCATTCCCTAGAATACAGACATGGCCAGGTATCCAGAAAAAACTGGATAGAAATGGATGACAGAAAAAACTGAGCCAGTCGTTTCTGAATCTCAAAGAGAATGGGGTGAAATTTACATTACCCAATTCCAGGACCAGTAGAGAGCTAATAGAGTCGGTTTAAGTAGTACAGTTAGTGTAGTACACCAGACAGATAATAGTAAAAGAGAATAAAGATGGTGTGAAGTTAACTACTGTAGATGTGATAGACCTAACGTTTTATATGTTAGAGTGAAACTAACAGTAGAAAAGAAGATAAGAAAACATAATTTTATTCCGTCAAAGCGTGGTTCTAAAGTAATTGAATTAGCCTGAGTGCACTTTGACAATAGGAACAGAGGATCTTCAAAAGAAACAAGACCAAATGATTACTTAACCTGCGCTACAATTGTAAAGTGGGAACAACCACACCAGGTCACATTCCAGAAGTTAAAGAACGTGTTGGTAAACTCACCAATTCTTAGAATGCCAGAGTTCAACAAACCATTCATTGTTCAGGCTGATGCTTCATAAATTGGAATCAGGGCAGTACTCTTACAAGAACATGAAGATGGACTGTTTCCAGTAACATATATAAGTAAAAAGTTGTTAATTAATGAGAAGAACTACTCTGTGATTGAACAAGAGTGTCTGGCTATTATATTTGCCATTTGGAAATTCCAGAACTATCTATATGGGAAGGAGTTCATCATTCAGACAGACCATAAACCACTTGCGTACATTCAGAGGTGCAAAATCGACAGTGTGAGGATCATGAGGTGGGCATTGTACCTTCAGAACTACAGGTTCTGTACTGAAGCTATTCAAAGGGACTGCAAATGTTGAAGCAGACTTTGTGAATGAACTAAGAACAGTCTTTGTATATAGTAATAAAAAAATGTAAATACTTTATCTTAAAGAGGGGTTTATGTCATGATATAAAAGACTGTTTGATTTAGATAATGATTATTTTTGTGAGTACATATTTTATTATTGTTTAGTTAATGTTATAATAAGAGTTAAAAGCAGACGATTGTAGGAAGTTTTGTTAATAATTCATTGACGCTTAGAATATAGAAGGTGGACAGGCAGATAATAGCAAAAGAGAATGAAGGTGGTGTGAAGTTAACTACTGTAGAAGTGATAGGCCTAACGTTTAATATGTTAGAGTGAAACTAACAGTAGAAAAGAAGACAAGAAAAATAATTTTATTCCGTCAAAGCGTGGTTCTAAAGTAATTGAATCAGCCTGAGTGCACTTTGACAAAAGGAACAGAGGATCTTCAAAAGAAACAAGACCAAACGATTATGGTAACTCTTGCCACAATTATAAGTGAATCACAGAGAGTACTAGTGAGATAGAAATAGAGAAGATAGTTTGGCTTGTTAACTGAAATTCTAAAGTAATTGAATAGGCCTAAGTGGATATTTGACAAGGAGAGAACTACATATATAGTATTTATGATATGTCCATATCTATAGTGTTGAAGAAATTATTGTACATACTGTTACGTCTCCGTTTGTTAATTGATTTTCCATAACTTCGTTCCGACGAAACTTAAGCGACACAAGTTC
>NW_013669883.1:57407-61334 GCF_000517525.1 Limulus polyphemus
AAAATATATACTTCATATGCAAAATATATATTTTTTTATTAAGGTTTATAAAGCAATGTTTCTCTCATGCCTTTTTTTTTTCACATCTTGCCTGTCTATCATGCAAAGTAATTTTGATTTTAAGATTAAAAATACTTTTATGCATCAGAAAATTTTTAAATTTTACATGCAAAATCTTTATAATGTTCAGATAGTTATCAAACATTTCTTAAGAAAACAACTTTGTATTTTATGTGTTATTTTTAGTAAGTAATCTCTGTACAAGTTTGGTAAATTTGACTGATCCCGCAAACACATAAAAAACTAGGAAATAAACATAAATTATGCCTCTTTCATTCTAGAATGAACACAAATTATAACATGAAATATAAATGTTTAGATGAAATAGCTTAAATCTCATTACATTATATATTTATTATTTTTATTATATTGACCTTTCACCAGTGCCTAGCTAACAATACAGAAGTTACAATGATGCAGTACATGTGCACTCATGTTACTGTATCAAATAACATAAAGGTGGCCTTTGGTCTGTACAAAGTAACTTGTCTTGGCTGTGTTTTAATTGGCTAGTATTTTGTAAAATACAGTCACATTTCAATTATTATACATTATATATGTATATAGATTGTTACTATTTTAAAATATAGAACAGTAAATAAATAAGTAAAGCAAACAATTATCTCTTCTAGTTATGACTTTTGTACTTGGTTGCTGCTTGATGTAGGTTACTAAGCCTTTAAAAATTTTGCATGTGGAGGATATTTTTTTAGGTTTTATGTATACTTTTGAATAACTAAAAAATCATAAATTACTACATCAGTACCATACAAATCTACTATAATTTATCAAACTTAGTAACTAAGCTGTATTTGGTTCTAAAAAAAATTAGAAATTTCGAGCACACTAAAGACACAACCTACTCCATTGAAAACTTGGTTCAAAAGAAAGAATTGGCCTTAGGTACGTTTGAAAGAATGAGAAAATTCTGAGCTTCAGATTGGTTATTCATGTCATATATAGAAGTGAGTGTATAAGGAGCATTTCCAAAAATGGAAACAGGTGGGCAGCGTGCCACTGTGTTGGATTTATTATGTGAGCAATATCTTAGCAAATAGAAAATATAAGACTTTCTTATTTTATATCCTAGCTTGTCAATATCTGTAATTTGAGTTTCGAATTCGTATGAAACTACAGACTTAGTATTTTGACTTCACAAACATCTAATTTGAACCAGTGCTGAATTCAACATACCACGTGACACAAAAATCATTGTTTATCTGTTTTTTAATATTTACTTTTAAATTAAAAAATTGAGTAATGCACAATTCTAATATTTGAATTATAATCTACAGTTTGATACCAAACTTTATGAAATAGTAGTTCAATAAAATTTTGAATGTCAGTCAGCAAACGAGATGACATGGCCTGTCACCTGTGACCTGTCTAGAAAGGGTTAAGGAACATAACAAAGCCTTTCTATTTTATAATTGACAAAAAGGAAAGTTATTTTGACATCATCAGCTTCGACAACGTCATCCAATGACAGACCCAATTCAGCCACCTGTGCCTGGATATGAAGACCAAATGGAGAAATAGCTTATCACCAATTCTGATAGAGCAAAGCTCACTGACGAAGGAAGACACAACCCTAGATGGCATATAATGGTAAGGATCGAAGCTTGGTAACATATTGCAAAGAAAGTTGCAAACATTGGAGGTGAAGAGAAGGTTCATGGGACTCAGTGTACATACTCTAGACTGGTGAAGTGTGGAAAAATCCCTGTGCAAAGCCAAAGTTCCATATAATGCATAGGGTTCAAATCTTGGATCATACGAGGGCACGATAGATCTTGAGCATGGAACATGTATCCACTCCATATCCAGAAGAGAGAATGCCCTTGTTCACTTGATACAAAGCTATTTAATGTGAGGAATGAAATTAAGCTTGCAGTCAAACAGAAGCCCCAAGAACTTCATCTCAGGAAACATGGGAAGAACAACACTACCGAGAAGCAATTCAGGATCAGGGTGTAAACTCTGTTGGTGCCAAAAATGAATGCAAACGGTTTTAGAGGAAGAGAAGATGAAATCATCTGCTGTGGTCCACCCTAACAAATGAGTGAAAGCAGTCAGAAGTTGCCACTCAATAAACCTCATGTTCAATGACTGACAAGAAATGTAGAATTGATCAACATAGAGGCTGTTTGCAACTATAGGAAGAAGTGGTTTAGTGATAGCATTATTTATTATACTGAAAAGGGTGGCACTCAAGACACAATCTTGAGAGATTCCAAGTTCCTGTGTGAAAGAATGGGACAGGGTCGAACCCACGTGGGCTTGGAATCTCCTGTCAAGTAAAAAGTTACACATAGAAATGGGCAAATGGCCATGCAACCAATAGGAGTGGAGGTCCCACAAAGTGCCAAACCTCCATGTAGCATCATAATCCTTTTCATTGGGCTAGCAAGAGGAGGTTGTTTGATTCAAGGAGAATGATCACTGCCCCATGTGTCACTGTCAATTCTCTAAGATAAATGATAAAAAAACAAGGGTGGACAGATAGATAAATCAATAGCAGTAAAGGACTGATAGGTATTTAAAAATAGGTAAAAAACCAACATTGATGAGAGAAAGGTTGTGATCCGAGAACGTATGCTCCACAGAATGACCCCTTCCATCAATATCAACACCTTTCCAGAGAGGACTGTGTCCATTAATTTCTCCCAACAGGAAAAGGGAGATGACAATCAAGGTCTGATTCATTGTAAGTTTATCCCGAAGACAGGTAAACAGAACAGACCCAGAGAAAATATGGATGTCTATAGCCTCCAGGAATTTATCAAGTGGCACAGACCTGGTGTGTACACGCTGGTGAACTAGCAACACCACACTTCCATGAACTCCACCATCACACAACCTGTCATTCCTGTACAAGGAAAACTGTCAAAAGTTGACAGTATCAGCAGGCCAAAGGAATGTTTCTTGTAAAGAGACACACATGGGATGATAGGTAGCAATCAAGGCTTTAATGTCATCCAAATTAGATCAGAATACCCTACAGTTCCACTGTATCAAAGTGGCCAAATTTATTTAGAAAAAGGAGAACTTGGCAGAGAACCCTTTTGTTTGTGACCACAACGTTTTTCTTTAGTAGAAAGACCTCCATGGAACCCGCATTAGGATGGTTGGGCAGATCCCTGGCAGAGAAAGGGAACTCCAGTGATTGAGTGTATGACCAAATAATGGTTCTGCACCTCGGGCCATAGGAGATGGATCCAAGCAGTCACTGGATGTGATGGTGGGGACAGAAACAGGAGTAGATGTGGACTTGTCAACTCGTGCGACCATGGAGGGCAAAAGACTTCATATTGTGTGAAAAAAATCTAATGGAGACATGGAAAGATCTGTCTTCACTCCCACTGTAAGAGTGGAATGGAGTGCAGCAGCATATGCCCATGATGGAACAGAGGATAACAACTGCCGAGCCTCAGGATAAGAAATGTTTCTTACAGTATATAAATGTTGTAGCTCTTTTTCCTCCACTCACTTAAGGCAAATACGAAAGTATGAGGGGTGGAAGCCATCACAATTGACAGTAAAGATTCAGTTGACACTCGTAGACATTATTGTTTTTGCCATCACAATGAACACACATCAAAGAACCACAACAAGGTGCCTTACAATGTCTGAACCACTGATACTGGAAACACCAGAGAGGGTTAAACATATACACCTGGAAAAAAGTTAAGCACCTCCGTGTTTTTTTCAAGTGATTCAGATTCGACATTCTTGTGACTGATTATAAATTACCATTCAATCTAAACGTGTTTATCAAATGAAATTATGCATTATTGGCCACAAGAAACAAGATTAATCACCGTAAAATAACAATTTTTAATTTACATATCATGACATCAAAAATAT
>NW_013669883.1:62270-67860 GCF_000517525.1 Limulus polyphemus
ACGTGAAGAAGGGAGCAAGTTGCACGTGGGGAAAAAAACGCGCCTGATTTAAATGTCACACCTGAACGCTCACATCCTTTTAATTATGTTTGAAATTATGAACATTGCTCAACATCATGAAAATTGAACCTTATTTTCAATAAGCAATCCTGAAAAATATTTGGGGGTGCTTAACTTTTTTCCAGGTGTATATAAGGCCATACCTTACAGTTCAGATTACCTGCTTTAGCAGTGGCAAGTGGGTGTGGTGATGTAAACATCAACATCAGAACATGTAGGCTACAGTGTTTTATATTTTTGAGTGGAGATGCGTCACACAGTTGAAACTTCTTGGCTGGAGAAATTCCTCTTAATGATAACTGCTTGTGAGGAATTCAGAGTTGCGTGGGGAGTAACATCAATAGGTATGTCCCTAATGTCCTTTAATTTCAGGAGGAGTTTGCTATGATGTGGTGTAGATGTTTCTACCAAGATGTCCTAGAATGTAACTTCTTGACTGACTTTGGAGAACCAGCTAGCCCCTATAATCTCTTCTGGAGGAAAAAGGGAGACATTTGCCCTAATAATTTCTCAGTCAAAGAATGAGAAAACGAGGTACAGGAACCGACTGATGTGGTGACTGTGGAACAGAGTCTTCCAAACATGTTCACTTACCTACTAACTGTTTTTATATTTCTTATTTTTCTTGATTTTGGAGATCCGTAAGAAAATAAGAGTTATTCAGTGCCCACTGACCCCACCCACCATGGAGCTCTACGAGGGGATTCAATACAATGCCAAACAAGGACAGTGCAGACACACCAGGGTTTCATGAGTGCTATACCCAAACACAAATATCACATGTAATGTCCACAAAAACCATTGAAAATGTCCAACACTAATACTTAGTTGACCCTGACACAACAGGACCAACCGATTGGCCCTGGGGTAGCCACACCAAGGCCACCTGTCTACAGGAATTTAAGGCAAAAGTGATGTGTCAAAGTGCCACTGATATAAACTGACCCATCAAGTGACACCCCTCAACCACCAGGATCCTCTCCTTCCCTTCATAGGATGCCATGCATGTCCAACACATGGGTAGATGTTTAGATCCCAGAGGAGGTAAACTGAAGATACAGAACCTTTCCTGTGAGATCTCCTCACCACTTACAGGAATCCACCTCGAGGGGTCACTCAGAAATACCTGCTGATGTCCAGGCTTGTGAACTGAACCTTGCTTCTGAGGACTGATACTGGACACTGGAAGTTAGGGTTGTCAACATGAATTAGCACCTCTCAAATCATAACCTACTGAGAGAAGTTTCTACAGGACTTTCATGTTGTCATCAGCCAGAGCACTGCAATCTCATATTTGGTCTAGATCTCTAACAATCAATCAAGAAGGACTGGATGTACCATTTGTGGATGACATCTGCCAGCTAGAGCTGTTTTTCAAGCAGGGGAGTTAGCATGCACCCATGAGTACGGACGATGAAAAATGGTGCAGTGAGCCTCTCAGAGCCAAATGGTATCCCACAGCATCAACCATGGATTTCTGTGACACCTGCACTATTAATAAATTGGCGAGATCACACCCAGGCATTGGCTGATAACCTACAAGGTAGAGGCTTTGGCCAGCACCACAGGTCTCTGTGAGCAAGGCCAAGCATATTTCACCCCGATGTTTAAGGCAATAGAAAAAATATTACTTTAACTATTTCCTAAAGTGTTACAAGAGGTTGCTGTCTGAATTGGATGGACTCATGAACCAGCTATACAATGCCTGATCTTGAGCTTTGACGGTTCTGCTTAGAATGCCATAGAACATATAGATAGGTAGAAGCAAGAGGACTGGGCGAAAATCATATATGACCTGCATCACTGACTTGGGTGATCCATTAGGCCGAGTTCAAGGCTTAGAAGTCTGGTACCGAGTTTAGCCACCTAGGTGGACAATTTGGAGACTGGAAGGGTACATATTCATAAACAAATCACACTAATAGAGTAATGTTGCATGGTCGTACATAGCCTGTGGCACATGTATGATCAGATACAATTACCGGAAGGTGTGCTGTACCATTGCTGTAAATCATAAGAATGTGGTTCTCTGATTGTACTGCAGCTAATGCCCTCAGATCTCTGTGGCAAGAAATTATCCATACTTTGCACAACACAAAGATTGGGTAGCACCAAGATATTATCCACACTTGTTATAACATTTGATGATGGTTCTGCTGGCCACATATGAGTCAAAATGTTTGGCAAATGTGTGAATACTGTATGGTGTACTGCCAAGAGAAAGAACTGGACAAGGCAGGGTGAACTCAAACAGAAAATCATAGAGGATAGCCTTATATAATGCTAATCTACTCTTAGGTCTAGTCATTGTTATTGACTATTTCATGAATGGGCCTAGGCTTATCCATTAACCAACACATAAGCACATTTTATTGCTGGTGTGTTGTTGGAGAACTGGATAGCAAGGTTTGAAGCATAGGAAGAAATCAACACAGTTTGGGAATTAATTTCAATAGTCATTGTTTGCTGAGTTGTGTAAAGTATTGGGTGCATTGAAGATGCATACTTCACCTTATCATCCCCAATTTAATGGTTTTGCAGAATGGGTAATACAGACAACCAAGCAAGTGCTTGCTGAGTTGGTTAACCATATCAGAATTGACTAGGATTAATACTTACCATACAGGATGATGGCATACAATGTAATGAAACGGGTATCTATAGGTTGTTTGTTCATATTAGGGTGAGACATACTCATCCCTTTTGATGTGATGTATGGTATTCCCTCACAAGAAAATGTCCCACAACATCCAGAGGAGTACACAAAGTGGTTGAGGTCTATGATGGTCAACACACACGAGTTTGCCCAACAGTTAGGAAAGCCTGTTTGATGAATGAAAGTGTTATGATCAGATGTTAAAAAGGATATTTAAATGTGTAGTTTTAGTCTGGGAGTGGTACATACTGGCAGCACAGAAACAACTTTGATAGCTTGATTAGTCTATATCTGATATTCCGACAAGCTGGTCCATTAATATATGAGTTACAGTAGATGTGATGCATGTCAAAGCACGTGAAATACATTGTTAGTATCAGTTCATACATCATAGATGTGCCTTTGGTGCATTGGCTTGACTAGAAGTCTGAAGATGAGACTAATGAGTCAGGGTCAATTACTCATATGACAAGGGAGAAATAGCTTAATAGAGTTGTCTGCCAGTCTGTGATGAACCAGATGAGGAGTTGCTGGAAATATGTGTGGGAGACAGTTCTGACCATTAGATGAGACATCAACATCAATCTTCCAATCATATTGGAGGGGCTACTCAATTATCAATAATTAGGCAGTTTTTTGATCTGGCCAGTTTCTGACTGAAATGACATGGTGATCCATGTTTTCCAAGCTTTCAAAAGATGCACACTGAAATGTATTACTTTGTCAATTATAAGATTTCCAATTGATTACAACAGTTAAGATGGTTTGTTGATCATAAGATAAATAAACACTTGCTTTCCAAGCTATCAAACAGGTTTCACTATATAAGATGTTCTATAGATATTTAGTAATAGCTGTTTGATTATTGACAGTGCGAACAATTGCTTGGTTGAGAACCCATTAACTGTCTGGTATTAAGATAAAATGTATGTTCTACATTGTAGAATTATCACTCCATCATTGACAGCAATGACAGTCATGTCCTTTGAAATGTCAGTGACTGAAAGGTGCCCTTGCTTTCTGAAGCTTCTAAGTGATGATGTAAAATACCATGTATAAATTAAACTGTATGGTTAATACTTGTCAGCAGCAGCAGCTAAGACAGTTGGAGTGAATAGATATAATACCTACTACATTAACAGTTTGTTCAACTGTATGTGGCAGCTAGGAGTTTGAAAACCCAGTTGAAAGTGGTTTGCAACCTTTGCTTTCTAAACTTTCATGTAGTATTTCATGTACAATGTAAGCACTACATTTGTATGAATAATTGCATGTGTAGTCACATGTACATGTATGAACATTACATAAAGTCATTCAGGAGTGTTGTATAACACCAATGAATCAAATATATACAGAGTAAACAATAAAAAGCAATGAAGGCATGGTGATAAATGATTTGATCTTAACGTTAAGAATTGATGAGTATGAGGTTAAATGTGATAGCTAATCTAGAAAATATTACTGAAAAATGCAGTTTATTTTGTATTTTCATTAATGCTGGAAAGAGGATGATTGAATTTTGATGTTAAAATATTTGGCAGGTAGCGAATTTTCATGAAAGAGATAAAGATAACTCGTATTGTGGCTGAAGCAGAGAGAACAACATTTTTGTACCTGGGTTTTATAGAAAACAGTTATATTTTGGGAGGATCCAGTTGAAATAATGGTGAGTAGGAGAAATTATCAGAAGTAAATGAAATTCATGTTGTGTACTCAGTGTTTCATTTAGTCGTGATGGGAATGTTTTCAGTCATGAAGGTTGAAATATTTTTAATATGTAAACAGTTTCACTGAATATTTTCTTAACATTGTGTCATTGCAAGATACAGTATTCAAGCATGAAAATGTCAGCTGTAAGTGTACTAGGGAAAGGCAGAAAATAACAGTCACGTGGTGTAACTATGTAATTCTCGCCAGAAACGTTTTTACAACTTGTATATGAATAAACGTGGAAGAGTTGGCAAAGGCTAATGGTCAAAAGAGTTGGTTAGTGTTGCCTGACCTGAGTCAGCTTGAGTGTAATGGAACCTATTGCAATCTTGACTCCCTATTCCTTCCTACCACGGAATGATAGGAAAATGAATGAGACTTGGTTGGAGAATATGTGTTCTAGTTGATCAGCAGGGCCAACAGAAAATATTATGGCCACAGGTAGTTGGTCAGTCATAGACTTACAAAATCTTGGAAACCAGGAAGCTCTCAGGTTCTTGGTATACATGTTCTATGAATGATAAAATAAATGAGTACACGTGAAGAATATAGAAATGTCATTTGATGAATACCTGGAGTTAAACTTCATGGGTTACAATCCCATTTAACCTATTCACTCAGCTAAACATTCAATCAATTAAAATGCATTCAACTTTGCACTGGAATCTGGAATCAGTATTTATGAATAAGTTTTAGCTATTGTCAGTCTCTCTCTCTTTAGACTAGTTGATGGTAATTCCCCTATCTTATAGTGTTGTTGAAGCCATTTTCCTCTGTTTGGTGAAAATTATCCACTCAAATTCTTCCAGCTATAAGGCATCTGACTTTCTACAGGACTTCCTCTTCAGTAAGTGAACTGATAACATAATCAAACCACACTCCAGGGGCCAGACCGACATGAGAGAACTTGCTGCACGTGTTGTAGGGTTAACTATGTGGTGTCCAGGGGCTTTGCATACCCCATTGATGGCAAAGGGTCATATCAATACTCGAGAGACTGACATCCTTACCATGAAGTATTCAATGACAGCAATGTCTATCACCACTTCTGAGAAGCTGAGCTTGCAAATGGATCAAAAGATTTCATCCGAAATGGTGTATTTAAGTGTTTTACACTCATAAAAAAGAAACCTATCATTCTATAGGTATTTGAAGAACTTGTAG
>NW_013669883.1:68512-71319 GCF_000517525.1 Limulus polyphemus
AAGAACTTGTAGCATTCTGCCTCAGTTTAATTCTTCGTATTGTTAGCCGACACTAGGAAGCTGGTACATAATTGAATAGAGTTGTTTAAACATTTGTTTAACAACAAGTAACAGCTTGGAATTGTCTATTTTTTCATTGGGGTGTGTCTGTGAGCCAGATTAGTTTCGGAGAATTCCACTCCTTATCAGTGACTCTGGACACTACCAATGAAACTTCAGACCAAACCAAGCTTTTATAGTAGTGAGGTATCAAAAATCGAAATTGTGTATTTAAGTGTTTTACACTCACAAAAAGAAACCTATCATTCTATAGGTATTTGAAGAACTTGTAGCATTCCGCCACAATTTAATTCTTCATATTGTTAGCCAACACTAGGCAGCTGGTATATAATTGGATAGAGGTTTTTAAACATTTGTTTAACAACAAGTAAAACAAATGTTTAAGCAACTCTATTCAAAAGCTTTCATTGTTGACACTGCTAAAATAAAAGGTGAAGCCAGCAGAAACTGGGACCTGGTGTCATATCCCATTGGAGGATATGTTACCATTCAGAGATGGTAACAGATATGCTCTCGTCTTTGACAGGACCACCTCATCCCCAAGTTTAAGAAGACCTTTCCAGCACTTGGGTCATCCCATGAGTCAACCAAGTCCTGGGAAGACAGGGTGGAATGGGCTCTCTGAAAACACCATCTACCATGGCTATCCAGATGAGCCACCATCTCACAGGGCTTCACCACCACCTCACTGGGAATTCAAAATCAATGGTGGTAGATGAAACAGTGAAAATCCATAGGAATTCATATGCTGGTTGCAGTGGAAAGACACACGGATAAGGCCCAGAGGATGCCAAGGATTGAACTCCTATCTAAGCCACCGAAGGTGATTAACAATTGATCCACGCTTGGACAGATTACAGAGCTCAAAAGACACTGCCAAGAGATGACCATTGACTTAACAGAGGCTAAGTCTCCTTATAACTGGATGAAAGATCAGCTGCAGTGGACACCAAAACACTTATTGCAGTATAAGGAAGAGGTAAAACACTTGTAGGCCAGGCTAATTGTCACTGGGAGGGCAATGCTCAAAGCCAGAATGATATTTGGACCATATCTGTGGCCAATTGCAAAACCACTGTTACCCTGGAGAGTCTACTGGCAGAGTTGATGTCAAGGTTAGAGAAGTCTTGATAATCTATAGATAAGTACATTTTGTGTACACATATATATTTACGTGTTCCTAAAATGCATAAATCTCCGATAAAATTTAAACTTATTTCCAGTTCAGTGGAACAGTTATTAAATAATCGGCCATTTTACTTACAGTAATAACAATACACACACTTTTTGGGTGACAAAAAAAAATAACCACCCCATTTTAGAATACTTAAGTAACTGTGAACAAGTTAAAACTATTCAAACATTTGATTTTTCCACTCCATATACGACAGTTCCGTTGAAAGATATAATTTCACTTAGGAATCTATTGATAAACAATGCTGTAATACTCCCGTAGTACTTGAAGAAGAAATTTTTACTTCAGAAATACAAAAGATATATTGGGTTTCTGTATTTCTAAGAGTTGTATATATTTTCAATAATCAGGTATTTGAACAAGTAATAGGAGTTCCAATGGAAGCTAACTGTTATTCTTGTATAGCTAATTTACCTTTTTTTTTCTCAAAATAAGTTTATTGAAAACGTCATAAATCCGGAAATTTTTGCCTTAACTTATATATGTATATATGCATTTAGTTGATATAAATAATCATGAGATAAATTATTTCATTAACACTATTTATCCAGTAGAATTAGAAGTTGAAAACACTTCAATTTCTGAATAAGAAGTACATTGTTTAGATTTAGAAATTAGAATAATTAATTATGATATTAATTTAATTGTTCTTGATAAAAAGAAAAAAATATTATTTATATGGCCTACCATCTTATAATAGTAATATGCCATGTTATTCTGTTATAAGTACTATAACTTCACAATTTCTCAGATTCTATAGCATTTGCAATGTATTACAATATTTCATTATTAATGTTGAAATATTGATACAAAAGAAATAGTATTTAATGTATTTAATAAAGAAATATTAAATGACTTATAAAAGATTTGGTGGTAAATTCAAAAATGTACTTACCTTTATATTTAGGTATTTAGGTAAGAATTAAAAGTTTTTGGTTAATATTTCCGATAAATATATTTAGTTTTTAATAATGTTGTTTAAAAACTTCGCGCTATTTTCATACATATATGAACACCATTTATTTCCCCAGTAGTGGGGCCAGGTGGTTACGGCACTCGACTCGCAATCTGAGGGTCGCGGGTTCGAATCCCCGTCACACCAAACATGCTCGCCCTTTCAGCCGTGAGGACGTTATAATGTGAGGGTCAATCCCAGTATTCGTTGGTAAAAGAGTAGGCCAAGAGTTGGCGGTGGGTGGTGATGACTAGCTGCCTTCCCTCTAGTCTTACACTGCTAAATCAGGGACGGCTAGCGCAGATAGCCCTCGCGTAGCTTTGTGCGAAATTCAAATACAACAATACCCAGTAGTGCGTTGTGCGTCAGTTAGGCAGTGGGCACTAAAATGGCGTCACATAAGGGACGCATAATGTTGCAATTTGTACTGTTGTTAAGTCAGTAAAACGTCCACATGCCATGAATCACTAGAATAATTATGCAGTCAGTAGGCTATAACACAGCATGACATATAGACTTCAAAAGCAAGATATAAAAATATTTAGTTTTTACTTAATTTTGGTTTTTGTTTCCTTCTTGTAAACAGTACATTTTCGG
>NW_013669883.1:71503-73441 GCF_000517525.1 Limulus polyphemus
AGTAGTGTAGTTAAGGTGTAGGTGGGTGGGGGGAGGGGATTTCTCCTGTGTAATAAAATCCCTCCTAGTAATTATTTTATTCGGTTCTGTTCTTTTTACAGTACTTTTTTTATTTTTTTTGTATAGAGGAACGTTAACAATGGAATGAAAGTCATTTACTGTTACTTCATGAAAACCTGGACCCAACGATTATACAAACGGAATAACGCAACATTCTGGTGACTTCTTGAAGAAAGGCGTGTTTCACCTTGACAGCTAGCCAATGTGTATTGCTAGAAGAAGAATCTTGTATCAAAGAATCCAGATTTAGAGTTAGATTGCAGACATATTTACCGAACATTCTTCAAATTTCTTGAAGTGTGTAGACACTATTAGACGTGTGGACGTTTCTATAAAAACGGTTTATGCTTTATAAGCCTGTGTGGAAACTAGTTGTGTAATAGTAAGCAGCCCAGTCATAGAATTAGTGATGTTGAATCGTGAACCCCTACTGCTGCTGTAACTTTTTCACCCTAGAAGAAATGGGAAGAGAAATACGAATGGCTGGTTTTTGATACTTTTACGACAGCGGAAGTCACGTGACGCTGGTAACACGTGATGAGTTTCTAGAAGGATCATGAAGGCCCGAGTGCATTCGAGACGCATCTTTTTTTTTTAATATATAAGTCTGGGGAATAAAACCAGCAGGATTGAGGCAGTTAAATAGAAGCGATATAGATAGATTGAATATAGAGATAATTAAGTCAAGCGAACAGAAGGCGCCGTAAGTAAAGTGTGTGAATCACAGTGATTTATAGCGTGTGTTATAAAAGGTAAGTGTATTACAAAGTTGTATCGAGAAAGAATAAACTAGTTTTAATTAAGAAGGGACTTGTATCACTGAAGTTTCTCGGAAATAATTTTTACCGGAAATTATCAAACAAGCAGATATGTGACAGTACATTCGTTGGAGGGGCGTTTTGTAAGTACTGCCGATAATTTTTTGAAATATGATTTAGATGTATTACATAGAACGTGGTGGTTTCATAACAACTCCATTTACTAACTTTCGAAAAACAACTGGGAATACTGGGAAGCTCAACAAAATAAATAAATCCGAGAATCATGGTCAAGCAATGCATAAGCTTCGTGAATAGGGTATTAAAAGACCAGTTCATACTATACTTGTTCAACAGTTGACTCAGGAATGTAGTCGCAACAGGGTGTCAATGGGTGCTTTTATGAGAAGCGTCTACTTCTTAGCAAAAGAAGAAATCCCACATACTTCGAAGTATGAAATTTGATTTCTCATCTTATTATGCTATAGGCGACTCTTTGAAGCAATGGGTGGAAAATCAGTGCGACTGTTCGATATATGTGAGCAGACCTACAGTTTGTGACCTGCTGACCTGCATTTCCGAAGCTCTACATGATTGTGACGCCTCGGAATTGAATAACAAATATTATCCTATAATGCAGTGGTTCTCAAACAGTGCGCCTGGACGCACTGGTGCGCCCCAGAGCTTTTTCAGGTGCGCTCCGTAGCATTCCTGAAAAATCTATCCAGATATGAAAAGCAAATGTATACTAAGTTACTATATTATACCATTTCTTTACGAACACTCTGCTTGTTTCGTTGCGACATTATTATGATAGTTATAAGTTACTTTTCTTGCAACTAGCTTCTGGTCCGCAAGTTTTGCACGCGGTTAAAACACGTAATAAACGTGGCTCGAACGGCATGTTAACACCGGCACTAGCTTTCATCACGTGGCAACTGGCAGTGTTGCATAACAGGCGTTGGTGAGTGGGCGTGTCGTGTCTTGTGAACTGCCGTCAAGAGTAAACGTATTGTGCCTTTTACAAGTTTCAGAATAATTACGGCTGATATAATTGTCTTTGTTAAGAATAATTCACCAATAAAAATGGATAAGTTTCTTAAAAAGAAGCGTGACATTG
>NW_013669883.1:74409-81718 GCF_000517525.1 Limulus polyphemus
TTTAACTTAATTATAAAATATTAGTCCTATTTTGTATACAGTGCGCCAGCAAGTATCTGTAGTATTGTAAGTGCGCTCAGACTGTATAAAGTTTGAGAACCATTGCTATAATGGCTGACGAATCATCGGATAACAATGTGAGCCAGTTGTCAATTTTAATTCGCTACTGACTGCAGTGAAGTAAAAGAAAATTTATTGAGCATTACTGGTCTACTAAGCACAGATTCCAAAACCATTATGAGTTTACTTAACAGAGAGCTGATGAAAAGCAACCTGGATTACAAGAAAATAATTTCTTGCGCTTTCGATGGCGTCGCCAATTTTTCAGGAAAAATAAGTGGTGTGGGCAAACAACTTTCAGAGAAAGCAGGAAAAGAAATTTCTTATGTACATTGGAGGGCCCATTTTTTATCTTTAGTTTTAACCAGCGTTAGAAATAAAATCATGTCTGTGAAGAGGGTTCTTCATGTCATCAAAGACAAACATTTACTATTCCACAAGTTATCAAAGCGTGAACACGTGGTACATGAGGCTCAGAGGTCTTTGGAAGAACCTGAACTAAAAATTCCAGAATCAGTCGAAGTACCCTGGCTCAGTAATTACAAATCTGTTCATATCGTCTTAATTTGTTACTGCTCAATTATGATGGCCTGTGAGTGCCTACACAAAGATGGTGCAGATTTAGCATCGTTAGCAGGATGTATCTTGCTAGAAATGGAGAAGTCTAGTTTTATTGTTACCCTAGCAGTTTTGGATGAGGCTTTACGTGCAGTATCTAATCTCAGCAAAGTTTTGCAAAAAGAGAACCTAAACCTGTCATCAGTTCCTCAGCTTTTGACGTTGACGATAGCACATTTGAGAGACATAAGGACTCAGTGCGCCCATTTAAGTAAAGACCACTCTATTGTTATAACTGTCGTAGATCTCCAAACGAAGGCTTCTGGTGTACGGCCGATTTTTTGTAAATGAGCCAGAAAGTCAAACCTTCAAGAACGTTAAAACATTTGTTGACACCATTATGGAACAAATGGAGCACCAATTCAGTGATCAAGCGGTCTCCCTCATCAACGTATGTGCTTCCCTCCAAACGGTCTAGTCAACGTGCAGTTGACATATAATGATGTGAAAAGAAGATGTAGCTTATTTGATGGACTGGATGCTGATGCCGTGTAGGCTGACTTGAGTTACTTCTAGTACCTTGCAAGGAAGCAAGAAGATCAAGATAAAAATGCTGTATATTACTTGTGAAAACAAACATCAGTTACAACAATTTAAAAAATTAATTGTTTGTTATTAAGCACAAAGCTACACGATGGGCTATCTGTGCTCTGCCCACCACGGGTATCGAAACCCGGTTTCTAGCGTTGTACGTTCGCAGACATACCGCTGTGCCACTGGAGGGGGGGGGGATTAACTGAATGCCTGATGTTGGTGCCGGTTTGGACTGCTGAAGTTGAGCGATCTTTTAGTGGCATGAACCGTATTTTAAATAAGCTGAGAAACAGGATGGAACAAGACACGCATCAAAGCGTTATCAAAGGGTTATCAATTTGTATGCTCGGAAAAAACTAAAGCACATTCGTTTTTCTCTAAGAGTAGCTACAGTGAACTATTTGAATGTATTTTCGGTATTTTTTTATTTTTTTTCCTTTTTTGCAAATTCGTAAAGACTACATTTAAACATAACCAATATTAATAAAATATATAATTGTAAATGTGTGGAGTCAAGCATTTTAATAAAAGTACAGCATTTTGAATTTTAATTCATCCCCCATGTTGTTTCAATGGAACTTTTGGCAGAGTAGCACAGTAGGTTTGAGAATTGCAACTGCGTGTTGAATGAAAAGAGAACGACGTTTAGGCTTGTATACTGAGGCCTTACCTTATATCCCACATTATATATAGCCTGTCCCCTGTAAATGTAGCATTTTTGTTGTAGTTGTGAAGGTTTGTTTCGACAATTAATATCTTAAAACTGAACGTTAGAACTTGCTGTTTTTAATAAAACCTTCCTTGTAATGTTACTATTTTTTCAACAGTTAAGTAAGTATTTTTACGTATATATGTGTATACGTATATATATATATATATATGTTTTCTTAGAGGAAAGCCACATCGGGCTATCTGCTGTAATAATCGAGGGGGATCTAACCTCTGATTTTAGCGTTTTAAATCCGAAGACTTACCGCTGCCCCACCGGGGGATGTGTGGATAGATATGTATATATATCTCTCTCTCTTTCTATATATATATATATATATATATATGTGTGTGTGTGTGTGTGTGTGTGTAAAGGGAGGAGGATGGGGCTTAATAACTATTAAGCCGTGTTTAACGTCACTAATTATTAAATAAAAGCGTGGAGGAGTATAGGGTGATTTATTTCTATTATAAAAACATATTTCGTTTTTTTCTTTATGTTATATTAAAAATGGGTGGAGGTTGGGAGTTTTACATTGTAGAATTTTAGGGCGATTTAATTCTACTCTAGGATTATATCTAAATATTATGGGTAACTGTTTTCCCATAACTGGCTGCAGACAACGAAAGGCAATAGGAGTTCAAACGTTGTTGGTTCAAACAGTCAATCCCAAACCCTTAACTGAATCTCCTAAGTTACTGGCGAGTTTGACATCGGCGTCGAGATCTTGTCTGAGAAATGGAATATCCCCAACGTGTTTGAGTGCCATGGCTACAGACATTATCCATAACGAATTAAGAGTGACAACGAGGTAGTGGAACAATAATTCTGAATATTGGTCATATTATAATATTGTGTTTGTTTTGTATTAAGTTCATTATTGACTTATAGTGCTGATTTTAATCGCCTATGGACAATTGATGTATTTAATAGTATTAGATCTGATTTATTTATTTGGTGAAAAATTAGGTTAAGGTGTTGATTTATAGCCCTTTTCTCCTTTTCCTATTTAGGAATTTTCCGATTTCGGAATATTCTGCTACATTGATATACTGAGCAGCTATTTACCAGTAATTTGTATATGCTACTTTAGTTTATTAAAGGTTATTTGCAATAGTTCGATAGACCATTTTAACAAACATTAATTTGCTAATGTTAAAGTTACTATTGTAGAAAAAATACATAATGTCAATTTATTAACAGAACGAGAAGTATACTTTATTTTGAAAGAAAAACTCTTTTCCCTTATGGATTAAACCAGGATTTTTGAAACAAAAGTGCCGAATCTTTAAGTAAAACTATCTGTATTAGACATTTATTTTAAACAAACAGCTATAAAGTTAAACAGAAAAAAAGAGGGGTAAAGGTAAAAATAGAAAAATGGATTAATTTTGGGAATTTTTGCAAAACATAGATTTTGCTTTTGAACGATCTGTTAATATTCTAAAATTTATGATAGAACAACAATTTGAATTTAATTATACAAAAACTTATAAAACTTAAATATTTTTTAAAATATTTGTTAAATTTTTAATTTAAATATATTCATATTAAAGATTTAATTATAGATGTAATCACATTTCGATTATAATGGAATCAAATTCCAATGAATATTTCGGCGAAAGACAAAAAAGAAAGATCTTGCATGGAAATAGATTTCAAACATAAAGTATATGATGATTTATCTCTACCATATTTAGTTCAAAAATAGTGTTCAGGAAGAAATATTCCCCATCAAGTCATTACAATCCATAGTTAGTTTTAAGTATAATAAACCTATAGGACCTCTTTTTCTTTAACTAAAAAAATGTATTCAAGAATGAAATCCGAAAGAAATCGATAACTTGTTTTGTAATTGTATCAATAGTGACTTTATTGACTCTTTGCATGATCATATTATTACAGGTAACTTATAGATTATAAAAGATAAAGAATTAAAACCAATTTTAGAAAAAGGTATTAATTTTAGTATTAAAAAAAAAAGGTGAAATCTGAAAAGACTTGGAAAAAAGATATTGATGATTATATTATCAAAGTCAGTAAGGAATCTCATTATTCCCCATGTTTTTTTTTTGAATGCCCCCCAGTGACACTGCGGTATGTCTGTGGACTTACAACGCTAGAACCCGGGTTTCGATACTCGTGGTGGACATAGCATAGATAGCCCATTGTGTAGCTTTGTACTTAACTACGAACAAACACACATATTTTTTGAATGGAAACAAATTTTTATTAATTTCATAAAAAAACAAATAAATACTAAATTTATCTAGATGTAAGATAGATATTTCTTTCGATATTTTTAAATATGAAATAAAGGAAATTCAAGAACAATTCATTAGTACACCTATTGATAAAGTTGTTCGTCATTTTGGTTTTATATGTACAAAATTAAATGCACAAATTTTAACTAATGAAATTATTACAACAAACAAATTTACGAAAAGCATTGAAAAATACACTGAAAAATGGAATATATATACAAGCTCTCCTTGTTCTAGCTTACCATTTATATATATACAATTCAGAAATTGCATAAAACTCCTATTAAGTTCAGATTTATTACAAATTTATTTAATAAAATTGCTCAAAAAAATTCTACATGTTTTATTTGAAAAAATAAAGTTACTGTTATCAAATGATTCGGACCACTATTTTTGGATCATTAAAACCAATAGTCCAGTTTTGGAATGTTTAACTAACTTAAACTCTTTAAAAACAGCCAACCTTGTTATTACTTGTGATTGTACTATATTATATACTGAAAAAGATCTGAAAGATATAATCATAGTCTTTAATGATCTATTTGATAAATTCGTAGTTACAGAAATAATTATTCCAAAATATAAATTCACCAAGCATCAATGTAAAGATATACTTGATTTTTTTTTAAATCTATAATACTTATATTACTTTTTAATGAATAAATGTAAAAACAAACAATGGGTATTCTGGTGGGTGTTTATTTTTCTTCAGACTTGTATTTAAACTCCTTTGAAAATTAATTTTTGAAACGGGTATTAAACCCTATACTATATATTTATAGTTTTCGTTACATAAATGATTAATATCTTTTCAGTAACTTAAGGCCCGGCATGGGCAGGTGGTTAGGGCGTCGACTCGTAATCTGTGGGTCACACCAAACATGCTCGCCTTTTCAGCCGTGGGGGCATTATAATGTGACGGTCAATCCCGCTATTCATTGGTAAAAGAGCAGCCCAAGAGTTGTCGGTGGGTGGTGATGACTAGCTGCCTTCTCTCTAGTCTTACACTGCTAAATTAGGGACGGCTAGCGCAGATAGCCCTCGTGTAGCTTTGCGCGAAAAACAGCAACTTGAATTTTAATCTAAACCCAGTATATCCAATGGAATTTATAATAGAAAGAAGCAATAGTAATGATATTCATGCACGTTACTTAGACATAAATAGATGTTAATTTTGTTGAAGGCAGAGTGCAGTTGACTATTTTTGACAAAAGAAGGGAATTCGATTTTCCCATTCTTAGTCTACTAACCCCTATCAGTATTGTTCCGTCTGTATTGTTAAAATGATTATTATCTTCCAATTAAAGATTTTTTTAACAGTTTGTAATAATAATAATTATTTTATGGATGATTTAACAATTATCCATAAACAAATTGAAACGTAATGGTTATGACAGGTATATACAAAAAATTTTACTTTTTTGGTAATAAATGTAAAACTATATTAAAAATTAAACTTTCGCCCACGGAAACTACCTTGTAGAGAGGTTAGAGAGCGTCAGTTATTCAAGATTATCCCTGGTTTAAATAACTAACTTTAACATATTTAGATATTTGTTCAGTATACCAGGGTAGAAAGGCTGAGCTTGTCTCAGCTCACCGGGTTTGTACTTTCAAGCTAAAAAGAAAAGGATGGGGGTTTAAGAACTATTAAGGTAAGGGTTTTTAGTTGTGTTTAACATCACTAATTAGTAAATAAAAAGGTGGAGGTAGGGAGTTTTATAGAAATATAGAGTGATTTATTTATACCATAAGAATATCTTTTGCTTTTTTATATCTTATAATATTAAATATAAGGTTGGAGGTTAGGAGTTTTACATTGTAGAATTTTAGGGTGGTTTAATTCTACGTTAAGGTTATATCTAGATATTAAGGGTAACTACTTTGTCACAATTGGCTGCAGACAGCGAAATTATTAGTTCAGATGTTGTGGGCTCAAACACTCAATTCCCAACCCTTAACTGATTCTCCTTAGTTGCTGGCGAGTATGACATCGGCGTCGGGAATCATGTCTGATAGATGGAATATCCCCAACGCGTTTCGGTGCTATGGCCACAAACGTTATCCATTATGACTTAAGATGACATCGAGGTCTAGTAATAGAAGAATAATTGTGAAATTTGGTCTCATTATAATGTTGTTTTATATGTGCTTTTACATAGATGTGCATATATTTACATATATATATGTATGTGTGTGTGTGTATATATATATGTAAATGCGTCTGTGCATATGTTTATGTTGTGAGATAGCGAATTATTTTTTGTTGTTGTTATGGTTTTGTTTATCGTTCTTTTATTATTCCTTCTATCATTTAGTATAGCTATGGATTTTTAGTTACATTAAAACGCTGACTCACCTTCTAGTTGATCACGTTTAATTTTGATTAAATATGTGTGTATTATAAAACTGACATTTGCTTACCTAGTTACAGATATCATAAATGCAGCAAAAAATTATGTAACTTTATGATCACATGAGATGTACTCTCGTGAATAAATACCCTGTCATGAGTTTCATAAACTGAATCACGAGACAGTTAATAAACGCTGTAGTTAATGAATTATTGCTGTATATCACTAAGTATTGATATTGAAAAGTGATTTTGGAATACTTTTTTTTTGGGAGGGGTATATATTTTCTTCTTCTGGTTCTATTTTTCTGATTCCATTATTTGAAAACACGTGTTTTTGGTAAGTGCTAAATTTTATCCCAATTGCTGTTACAGTTTAATAACTTAGTTTTTATTTGAACCCTCATTCTAGCGAGGTGTTATTGTAGTCCGTCACATTGGCGCCTGAAGAGGGACTTTTTCCTAAAGGTTGAGTTGTGACTTTGGATTATTTGTTTCTCAATTCAGTTCCGAGTGATTAATTTAGCAATAATTTAAGTTCAGTTAAATATAAGTTGTGTGTGTATATATATATATATATGAAAGAGTGATTGGAACTAAGCTACACAATGGGCTATATGGGCTCTGCCTACCATGGGTATCGAAACCCGGTTGCTTGTATTGTAAGTCCGCAGACATACCGCTGTGCCAATGGTGGGACACTTTGTGTGTATCTATATATATATATATATATATATATATATATATAATACACACACACACACACACACA
>NW_013669883.1:82718-85706 GCF_000517525.1 Limulus polyphemus
CTTCGGTTGCCAGTGGATCTGATAACAGGACGCCCACCTTATGAAGAGTTGTTGCTGAAAATGTGTCAGAGTTCGTGAAAGTGTTATCGGAAAGGATGGATGATATTCACCATCAGGTGTGTTCAAACTTGAAAACGCCTACTGATTCCATGAAGCTATGTTATGATAAGAGATCTACTGAAGTCATCTTTGTACCAGGAGACAAGGTGTGATTGTATAATCCCAGGTAGACCAAAGGGAAGTCTCCTAAGTTGTCTTGTCTATGGGAAGGCCCATATGACACAGTGGATCGTTTCTCAGACGTGACTTTCTGAATAAAATGGGGTCAGCGAGGTAAACCAAAGGTGGTGCATGCCAACAGGCTTTGGCATTATCACGATCCAGGACATTTCAGTTGGAACGAAATAAACAATGGAACAAATGGAAGACGTGTCACCTGAAAAAGTCACTTTCAAAGAAGAAACTACCTGGTTTAGAGAAGGGAAACGGTGAAGCCGTTAATGAAGTTATTACCACTGATGTGACTGTTACTGATAATAGGACATTTCCTGATGGAGCAGATGAACCCCATGTGAAGCAGAAGTCAACGAGACGGAGACCAGTATGGAAGAAGATACGTCCCATAAAATTTTGTTTGTAAATTCTGTACATTTAATTAAGTTATTGTTAATTAACTGTTGGTTTAATGTAAGTGGCTATTGTTGGGGACGAACAATATTAAGGAAAGGGCAGTGTTACGACAGCGGAAGTCACGTGACGCTGGTAACACGTTATGAGTTTCTAGAAGGATCAGGGAACATCACGAATATCCTAGTATTTGCTAGACGCCCTCTATTTTTGTATATAAGCCCGGCAAATAAAGCGGAGATAATGATAGCAGACTGGGAGATATAGAGACAGATGATCGAGTCAAGTCGTAAGTAAAGTGCGCGAATTATACCGCGCACTTTATACCGTGTGTTTAAGTTAAAGTGACTGTGGAAATTAAGTTATTACAAAGTTGTATTGAGAACGAATAAACTAGTTTTATTTAAGAAAGGACTTGTGTGGATGAAGTTCCTCAGGAAGACTTTATACCGAAAATTAACAAACAAGCAGATATGTAACAGTGGTTTAAGGAAATGTGAACTTTGAAGACTGCTAGCAGGGGTTCACGAGAGGTGCTACAGACTACGATGTCTGTCGTCTGCATACTGCAAGGCGTATGTGTATGACAGTTTAGGGAACTGTATGTCGTTAACAAACGATGTACAGTAAAGGACCGAGATGGACCCTTGGGGACACCTGCAGCTAACATAACTGAATTGGATATGGAATTGTTAATTTTTACTCTGGTTATACTGTTGGTCAAGAAGATTGAAATCTATCATGTTATTACTGGGGAGAACTTAAATTGTTGTAATTTGTATTTTAGGCTATTATGCCATACTGAGTCAAAAGCTTGTTTTACATCTAGAAAAACTCCTATCATCATGTGAGTTATATTGAAACCTTGAATAATTGTTTCAGTTAGCCTGACTAAGTGATCAGCTGTCTGTTTTTGCAGGATGCGTTTTGAATTTTGGATAGTAACTTGTTTTTCTTATCACGAATTTGTTGTTATGTATTTGTTTTAATATTGGCGTTGTTTGGATTGGGATTATATTTAAAAATATGCATAGCTTATAGCATTAGATAGTGTTACGACAACGCAAGTCACGTGACGCTTGTATCACGCCACTTCCTTCTCGAACCCTCATGAAATGTCGGGAGACTACTAGACTGGGGTAGTCTTGTATATGCTTCTTGGCTGGTCTTATTTAAACGTAAGGTAATGCGTAATTGAACTGCGGAGAGAGAATATTGTTGAGCACGTGAGACGTTCGTTGTGAATTATAGCGTTTGTTATAGCGCGTTGCAGATTCGAATCCCTTTACCAAACATGTTCGCTCTTTCAGCCGTTACGGCCAATTTCAGTATTCGTTGGTAAAGAGTAGTCCAAGAGTTGACGGTTGGTGGTGTTAACTAGCTCTATTCCATATTGTCTGTTAATGCAAAATTAGGAACTTGCCCTCTGTAGCTTTGCACGAAATTCGCCAGACAAACCAATTCTAGCCATACGACACCGAGCACCACCTTTGAGCAACTTACGACACGAATAGCCCTACATTAATATTTGATTTTTAGTTTGTATATATTTCAGAAATTTCTTTATTTTTATGCACTCTAGTTACACAGTGTTATAACATTTTTAAAAGGGTATTCAAAACTACCATTAGTTAAAGGATATTGCAATTCTCAACTTGGTAATAAATTTTATGAGGCAAAATACACTGATAACTTTACAGAAAAATTAGATCTTTATTCATTCTCAGCAGTAAGTCTGTGACCTTACGATCCTAAAAACTGCGTTTCGATACCCGTGGCGGACATAGCACAGATAGCCTTTGTGTAACTTTGAACTTAACAACAACCAAATACCAATAAGTGAAGCTACAAAAAATACTGTCATTTGTAATTTAGTAGACAATCATATCAGAGATGCCAACACCAACCTTTAGCTTTATCGAACAAGTAATTTTCCTTTTATTTATGAAACACGTTTTCTGAAATACTCTAATCTATTGATTAAGAATTATTTAGATATTTATCAAATGAAGAATCATCATATCATTGGAAGAATGTGAGTTACCTGTTTTAATTAAATAGTTACATAAGCTTGAAACGGAGACTGAAATATTGGTTCATCTGTGGCCTGTTCAGAGATCCAGTAAATTTAAGCAGTATGTGAATCAGAATAATGAAATTAATCTCCATATTAACATGTGGTACAAGGTTAACGGATATTTTCATTAATGCTAGAAAAACTATTTTAATTTTATTTGTTTTACTTAGTGTTTGTACTCTAGGGGAGTATTTCCAAATATATTTTTGGATATTGAAGTTATATGATTATGAAAATGTTGCGTCAGCGAGGTCACGTGACTAGTATCACGCCACTTCTTTCTC
>NW_013669883.1:86676-92563 GCF_000517525.1 Limulus polyphemus
TAACTATTTATAATAATTGTTATTGTAATTATACTGTTGTGTGGATATATTAAATATATTTGTAGTTAAAAAGAAAACTGTGTATGAATCTTGTTGGCAAATATCATAAACTGGCTATATATATCGGCATATATTTAAATACTAAATCCAAAGTACAATTTAACTTCTAAATGTAAATTATCAATTAATTCAATTTCGGACTTTTCGAAATTCTAATATGTAACATTCTCAAGATACCATAGTAGGCGTGTTGTTATTATTTTCTGGAGTAACTTTCCTATACTGTTGATTAGGCTAATTGGTCTGTAATTCTTGGGGTCTTTTGTTGTAGGACTGGTTTTAGGTAAAATTTTAATTATTGCTGACTTCCATAGGCAGGGGTGATATCCTGAAATAAGAGAAGGTTGAACAGGGCTGTTAGGTGTTGTATTAATATATCTGACGCGTTTCTTAGGATTATGTTGCGGGTTCAGTCTTCGCCGGGTGTGGTGTTTTTGATTACTAATTTAACTTCTGTTAGTGTAATCGGTTTAGTGATGAGGTCAGTATCTTCCAGGTATTTATGAGCGTTGTATTATATTGTGCACGGGAATCATGGTTGGAATAATTCTATGTTGTTGTAAACGATTGATTAATATGATTGAAGTGCTGATTATCAAAATGCAGGGCTACTGGAGTTCTAAATACTTGTTGATAGTAATCTGCTAATAGGTTTGCTTTCTCTTGGTCTGACATTGCAGTCTTGTTATTATACTCAAGGTTGGGTATGTTAATCGCCGATTTTTCATTGCGAATGGCTTTAAAGTTTTTCCACAACAGAGCTGGGTCTTTGTATATTGGAAAAGAAAAACATTTTCTCTTATCAAAAATATTTAGATTGATATTATTATCAATTATTTTAATTTCTGGATCTAAGTAATATGCCTCTATATTCGAAATTGAAGTATTTTAATTTCTAATTCTACCGGATAAATAGTGTTTGTTGAATTTACAAGACTGTTTAGTGTAAGCAATATTATTTATTTTATTTTATGACTTAATATTTATTGATTGTTTAGTTTTCATGACAGGAGTGTTGTAGGTTGATTGTTTTAAAAGTGTTAATTGTGAAAAATTTCGTTTGGTAACTCTGTACGAGGTCTTACGTTGTGTATGCAGTTAATTGTTGAACTAGGCTTTAGTAATATTGTTGGTATCACGTTACTCGAACCTTCGCCAAGTAAGTATTGTTACATCATAGCGTCTCCTATTCCAAGCCTCAGTTGGGCAAGATATATATATATATATGTGTGTGTGTGTGTGTGTGTGTGTGACCAGCGATAGCAAATTAAGTAAAGTAGAGAAAAAGTCAAGTAAAGTTCTGTCAAAATAACTTAGTTAACCTGCATGTGAGTGATTAGCCGTTAACGAGAGATATTTTAAAGTGAGCTTCACAGTTTAATAGAGATAAATATCATAATTTGTCTCGTAAAGAGTGTTTTAAAGTAATTGAACCCGTCTGTGTGGACTTTTGAAAAGAAAGAGAATTATTTAGAGTTTTAGATGCAACTGTGATATTCTATAGTGTAATGAATTTTTGTACACGCGATTGACTTGTTTTAAACATATTATTTTAAATGGATTTAAGTGGATTGTGTGCTGTCCGTTTATTGTTCGAATTTATCGCCAACAAGTCACAGACACATACTGTAAAATAATCTCAGCCCCATTCATATTTAAAACCCTGTCAGTGTTAATAAATTATTTATCTCAGGATTATTTATACTAATTAAATCATTTATATATCTATAAGTTAAAGTGAAAATTTTCTGATTTATGAGATTTTCAATAAATCTGTTCTCTTAAAAATAAAAATTTGCTATATAAATAGAATAGTTAGCTCCCATTGTAACTCCTATTACTTGTTTAAATACCTGGTTATTTAAAAGAAACATAATTATTATAAATACAGAAACTTAATATATCTTTTATTCTTTTGGAGCAAAATTTTCTTTCTTCCAGTACTATGAAAGGACATTAGAATTGTTCTATTAATGAATTCGCAATAGAAATTAAATTTTTAAATGGAATTGTGGTATTTTGTGTGGTAAAATCAAATGTTTGAATATTCTTCACTTGTTCACAGTTATTTAGGTATTCTAAAATGGATTGATTATTTTTTATTATACAAAACGTGTTTTTTATTATTAATATTTACATTTCTAATTTTATCAAATAAAATGTTAAGTAATTTATTTATTAATAAAATGACCAGTTGTTTAATAATTGTTTATATTTAGAACTAGAGAAAAATTTAATTTAATCAGAGATTTATAGGGTTTAGGAATAGCATACAGAAAAGATAAATCTACAAAAGAATTTGGTTTAGAATAAAGTTTTTTATAAGCTTGGAAGAAATTATTAATTACCGTATTTTAATTCTTTCTTTTTTATCTTTAGATAGGTAGTGGTTGAGAGTTAAACTGGTTAGATAACTTGTTTGTAGTAAGAAAAAACAACAACTTATAAATAGCAAGCTAGGATGAATCTAGTTGATTCATGATGGATAGTTAGTGTCTATTAATAAAGTAAAATATGAATTGAAATGAAAATGGACATGTGCGTAAATTAATATGGCAACACACAACATAGATTAATGCTAATTATTTAATTAATCGGCAAAAATATTGTATAAATAGATTATGCCAAAAAAAAAGGATAACAAGAATTTTACACAATGTCAAACCAAAGATGCATATCATTAAATTAAATTTTATAGAGAAAAAAGTAATTAAGTAAAGGAAAAATATTCTTGAAAAAATAGAAAAAAGCAGCTAAAAAGAGAACATACTGCCACATTTTACAACATCTGCAGCCAGAAGAAAACTAATAAACAGCAAGCTAGAAGGAATATAGTTGACTGATGACGGATAGTTAGTGTCCATTAATAAAAGAAAATAAAGAATAAAATGAAATGTGCATGTGTGAAAATTAATAAAGTAATACACAATATTCATTAATATTAATTGTTTAAATAAGCCAGAAAAAATTTATAATTAGATTACATAAAAAAGGATAGGGTGAATTTTGCCCAATATTAATCCTTAGATGAATATACTTAATATAATGTCCTTAGATGAATATAATTTAATTTTTTTAGAGAAGGAAAAATAAATAAATATATAAATAAATAAACGAAAAATACACTTCAATAAAAATGCAGCTCCAAAGGAAACATATCATATTTTAGAGCATTGTAGCCAAAAGAAAAATCTAATAATGATCTAGCTAAGCTGAATATAGTTGACAAAATATGGATAATTAGTCCCCAGATAATAAGGAAAATAGAATAAAAGATAAAATCAAATGTGCATTTGCTTATATTTATAAAGCAACACATAATAAATAGATTACATCACCAAAAAGAATAGCGTAAATGTTACCCAATATTAATCCTTAGATGAATATAATTTAATTAAATTTTACATAGAAAATGTAGGTAAAGAAATGAATGAAAAATATACTTGTAAAAATATTAAAAACGTAGCCACAAGAGATACATACTATCACCTTTTATAACATTTTCATCCAGAGGGAAAGCAAATAAACGGGTAGTTAGGCTGAAAATAGCTGACAAATGATGGATAAGTAGTGTTTGTTTGTAATTAAGCACAAAACTACACAATGGGCTATTTGTGCTCTGCCCAACACGGGTATCGAAACCCGGTTTCGATCTTTGTAAGTTTGCAGACATACCGCTGTGCCACTGGGGGGGGCGATAGGTAGTGTCCATGAATAAAATAAAATATGCGTGTGCGTAAATTAATACAGCAACACACAATATCCATTAATATTAATTATTTAAATAAACTGTTAAAATATTTCATAAAAAGAATACTGTAATAATTAATATGTAAATTATATGCAAATTTGATTAATTAATATGTAAATTATATGCAAATTTGATTAATTAATATATGTATATCTAAATATTATGTGAGAGTCAACTGTAACTAAAGCTGTTTTGTAAATTATATTAAGTACCATATGTAATACACCATATATATATATATTTTGATAGAGCATTAAATGCTATAAAGTAAGGTAATTTTGTATGCACATAATTACAATGAAGATGCCCTGAGGGCCTTCTCAAGTTTGTAAAAATAATTATTGACTTACATTGTCATTTCCAAACAGTCTGATGTCCAGCCATAGTATTTGGTTTGTTTGTTTGAAGTTAAGCACAAAGCTACACAATGGGTTATCTGTGATCTGCCCACTACGGGTATCGAAACCAGGATTCTAGCACTGTGCCATTGGGGGGGGGGGTCATAGTATTTGGCACACAGGTTCTCTGTGAATAAAAATATGGTTTTGATTATGAACCACAATAGTAGCTCATAATAGGGATTGCCCAGAAAATTCACAAAAATTCTAATAGAACATACAGGCAAAAACCATCTTAAAAACAAGACTTGTTCTTGAAACAATACTCAAGACCTTCTATCCCAACGGGTAAGGCTGCTAAAATGTTGGTAATAGCAAAAAAGTTGATTTTCTGATTGTTAGACAGAATTCAAAGTTTATTCATGTGGTGTTCATATTATTATTATTCATATTATTCTTGTTTCACAAACCTACAGAAAAAATGGCTATGAATATTTTATTCAAACCTGGGCAAACCTACTAAAAAAAGACTCCAGTGCAGGTCATCGGGCTATTTTTATGTTCATTCTTCAAAGAGAAGGAGAGATTTTATCAGTTTTTTCATTGTTACTGGCCAAGTTTCTTTTTGAAGCCATTCAAGCACTGAAGCCTACAGCAAAAGCACTTAGGTATACTGTGCCAAAATTTATGCACAGCTACTAAAAAAAATCCTGCGAAGGTTGTAGGGCTATTTTTATGTTGGTTTTTGAAAGTCGAGATTTCCACCCTCTAAAATATTCCAAATTCTTCTTCACTACCAACATAAGCTCTTCTAAGGCATTCAAGCATCACAGAAATGTAGAAGCGATTTAAGCACCATTATACTGGTCGGAAATGCCTCGTTTTATTAGCGTAAATAATGTGTATATTTATAACAGCATCTCCAGTCTTATTATTACTGATTATAATTTTACAAGCCACTACAGAAAAAAATGGCTACAAATATTTAACTGATACCTGGACAATAGTAATTAGTGCAGTATTGAGTATGTCATAGGGTAGTTTTAAAATTAATTCAAGCGCCTTCATTTTTTGCCCTGAATAATTTCTCTAAGTCTTCACTTTCCGCCATTGTAAAAATCCGATGTTTTACTAATGCGCATTTATTGTAAAATAATTTGTGAAATTTATAGCACATTATTTGGAAACTGCTACGTTGAGGATTCATTATTTCTAGAGTTCGCTGTTGTACTTTGTCGGGTTTATTCTACTGATTTTCGTACTTCAAAGCGCATATTTTAGTATTATTCTATTATTATCATTAATATTTGTGTTTCACAAGTCTACAGCAAAATCCACTGGTTATTTTGCACCAAAGCTTAGACAGATATACTCTATGAAATGCTGGAATGATCATGACCTATTTAAAAAATTGCTATTTTTTCATTGAAAGCTGATTTACATAGCTATAAGTACATAATATATACGAATGTTGTTGTTGTGAGCGGCTTCCTTTGTACTCGAAGATTGTTAAGGGCATGTGTACATGAAACGTCAGGTACAAAACCATCTGGCTCAGTAAATAATGGTTGTGTAGAAACAAAAAGTCAACTGAATGCATACATGCACATATGTAACTTAAATTTATTATCCATAAACATATTTAACCCTTTCAAAATAGGCGAAAGGCCATGTCATCTCATTTGTTGACCACATTCAAAATTTTATTGAACTACTATTTCATGAATTTATGTCAATA
>NW_013669883.1:92819-94019 GCF_000517525.1 Limulus polyphemus
CAGTAAGTCTGGTATCAAACTGTAGATTATAATTCAAATTTTATAACTATACATTACTCAATTTCTTAAATCAAAAGTAAATATTAAAAAACACAGATAAACATAGATTTTTGTGTGTCATATAGCATGTTTAATGCAGTACTTCTTCAAATTAGATGTTTGTGAAGTAAAAATACAAAGTCTAGTTTCGTACGAATTAGAAACTCATATTACAGATATTCACAAGATATTCATAAGAAAGTCTTATCTTTTCTATTTGCTAAAATATTGCTCGTGTAATAAATAAAACACAGTGGCACCTCGCCCACTCTTTCCAATTTTGGAAACACTCCCTTATATACACTTACTTCTATATATGACATGAATAACAATCAAAAGTTCAGAATGTCCTCTAGTGGTTTTTCATTCTTTCTAACGTGGCTAGCGCCATTTCTTTCTTTTGAACCAAGATTTCAACGAGGTAGGTTGTGTCTTTAGTCTGCTCGAAAGTTCATATTTCTTTAAGAGTAAAATACCTCTTAATTACTAAGCATGATAAATTATAGTTGAATTCTATGGTATTGATGTAGTAATTTATGAGTTTTTAGTTATTCAAAAAAATATTTTGTTTAATATTCTCCACCTGCAAAATTTTTAAAGGTTTAGCAACCAAGTAAAAAGGTCGTAACTACAAGAAATAATTGTTTGCTCTACTTCTTTATTTACTGTTCTATGTTTTAGGAAAAATATGTTTTACAACTTATTTGAAAATAGCAATAATCTATATACATACATGATGTATTTTTATAAAATACAGCCAACACAAGTTACATTGTATAGACCAAAGGTCAGTTTTATGTTATTTGATACGGTAACATGAATGCATGTAAGCCGCGTCATTGTTACTCCTGCATTGTTAGCCAAGCATGGGTGAAAAGTCAATATCATAAAAATAATAAATATACATATTATGAGATTTAAGCTATTTCGTCTAAACATTTATGTTTTCGCGTTATAATTTGTGTTAATTCTAGAATGAAAGTTTGTTTGTTTGTTTTGAATTTCGCGCAAAGGTACACGAGGGCTATCTGCGATAGCCGTCCCTAATTTAGCAGTGTAAGACTAGAGGGAAGGCAGCTAGTTATCACCACCCACCACCAACTCTTGGGCTACTCTTTTACCAACGAATAGTGGGATTGACCGTCACATTATAACGCCCCC
>NW_013669883.1:94874-103035 GCF_000517525.1 Limulus polyphemus
GAAGACAGGTACAATAAATAAACTACATTGACTATTAGTTTCCTATGGGAAGACAGGTACAAGAGATAATCTACATTGACTATTAGTTTCCTATGGGAAGACAGGTACAAGAGATAAACTACATTGACTATTAGTTTCCTATGGGAAGACAGGTACAAGAGATAATCTACATTGACTATTAGTTTCCTATGGGAAGACAGGTACAAGAGATAAACTATATTGACTATTAGTTTCCTAAGGTTTGTTTGGCTGTTTGTTTTTTGAATTTCGCGCAAAGCTACACGAGGGATATCTGCACTAGCCGTCCCTAATTTAGCAGTGTAAGACTAGAGGGAAGGCAGCTAGTCGTCACCACCTACAGCCAACTCATGGAGTACTCTTTTACCAACGAATAGTGGGATTGATCGTCACATTATAACGCCCCCACGGCTGAAAGGGCGAGCATGTTTGGTGGGACTGGGATTCGAACCCGCGACCCGCAGACTACGAGTCGAGCTCCTCAACCACCTTGCCATGCTGGGCTAGAATGAAAGAGGTATAATTAATGTTTACTTCCTAATTTTTAGAAAAAAATCTAAATTAAATATCGTATTTTTGAAAAACTACATACTTGTAGGACCTTTCATCTCAAATTTAAAATAATTCCATCCACTAGTTTCATATTTGTAAAGAACTTTCACGAGAGTTACAATGTAAGTAGGCAGTAGTCAAAGCGCTGGACACATTTGTGTCAGTACAACAAAACTTTAACTTAAATATATTTTTTGTGGTATCCCACACTCTACAAAATTAAAAAAACAACTAAAATTGGATATAAAAAAATGTCAAGAACATTTTTTTGCCATTGTTAACTGACATCATTAGGTAATTGGGGCAACTAAAAACGTCAATTAAATATATCCAGTTAGTGAAGTCGGAAACATATTCTTGTGCTTATTATAAGTATAAACCTACTTCCTGTGTTTTATTTATTACAAGTTTGTATTCTTTTATTAAGAAAGCTTCTTTTACTTTATGTTTATTAATATTAGGTTATAGGCTGATAAGTTTAACAGTTTTATTTTCACTACAATGATTGAGGGAATAAGTATGGGCAGTCCATTAGTACTTGTTCTAGTACCTTTATGAACATGCTTCGTTATAAAGTTAAAAGTACTGTTAATCTAGGATTGTGCTTTTTTGTAAAATATATTGATGATACATTTGCTGGTTTTGTATCTGGACAAATGGTTTTACAGTTTTTAGCATTTTCAAATTCATTACACCATAATATTAAATTTGCCCATGAGACTGTGGGCGAGTTATCTTTTCTCAATGTCATGGTTAGTATGCTTAATGATACTTATAAAACGAAGGTATTTAGAAAGGAAACACATACTGATCTCTATTTGAATTGGTCTTCATCTCATCACATTTAAAAAAATAGCAATTATAAAAACTTTATTAGCAATTGATAGCAATTAGGAATGATTATCCTCTTAGCGTGGTTATGAAATACTTAAGAACTAATAGTTTGACAGAGAAAAATAATTCATTCAAATGGTTTGGCTTATTGCGTAATTCCTTATGTACCTGGTTTATCAAATACTGTGGAAGGAAATAGAAGGATATAAGTAGTTAGGGCATTACCACTGTGTCCAAAGGATACAGCTTCATGCTGACTGACTGTTCCAGGGGAGTTATGCCTAGTAAGACCATCCACCTATAGAGCCTTAGTAACACAATCTGCCTAGTAGCATCATCAGCCTATAATAACACTATCTGCCTACAGAAACACTATCCACCTTTTTAAAACTTATGTATGACAAACCTATAAAGTAACTTGTGTAAAATGAAACATTTTGTCAAGAACAATAAAAAGCATAGATATACAGATAGCATAAAGTCAAGCTGGTGAAAGAGTGAGTTTGTCATTAAAATAATGGTTTTATTTGTAACATAATTAAATATAGACGTTGATGGCATGTTGAGACGCTCTATGATGAGTTCATCATTGCAGTATAGCAACTTGCTTTCTGGACAACTTCCACTGTCATGACAGCATCCGCCTGCCACGGCGCCAGCGCCCTCTGGTTCCACTTCGTGGAACTATTACATTACGCCAAGCAACACTGTGCTATCAGCCTGTTCTAGCAATGTGCCCTAAGAAGACACTTCCTGGAACTATGACGTCATCGTCTCTGGTGTCTATGACATCATCGTCTTTATTCCGTTGATTTTTCAGTTTTGGTTTATAAGTAAAATATTAAATACATTTTACATAGGAGGACAATATTACTAAGGAGAGTGTTTGTTTATATGTTTTACAAAGGCAGACTGTGTTTCTATAGGGGAATTATCTTACTAAAGATAATATTTGTATAGATGGATGGTGTTACTAGGCTCGTTTCTTACAAAAATGGATAGTGTTGAATAGGATTGCATACAGATTTCTACTTATATTTAATTGATACATTTTAGAAAAGTGTTTCAATACTTCCATAGTTTTTATATTTAAGCATACTGATTATAGTTTTAGTTTCTATATTTAAGCATGCTTTTACAGTTATTGTTCTGAAAAGGACACTTATTTAAATATGATGCAATGATTTAATATAACAGCTTGCACTTTCACTGGTTTGTCTTTTGGCTTTACATATAACTATAAATGTTATTTTTCTTGACAAAATATGTCATTTCACACATATGTCCTATGATAATTTTCACTAACTTACTATTAGTGTTTTTATGAGCTGAAGAAATTATCATTACAAGGTCTTACAAGGATAGTGTTCCTATAGTTTCATAGAATTTTAACACATCTGCTGTTTTGCTTTCACTAGTAAAACATTATTTGAATGAGACAATTATTATGACAAATAACAGTTCATACATATTATCCATTATTTGAATGAGGTAGTTATTACAACTGATAATTTACTTTACATACTTTATTGTTCTGAAAAGAACGCATATTTAATTCTCTATATAGTTTAACATACAGATTATTTTATATGTATATATTCACATATAATGCATGTTATAATGTCTGACTTAAATCCTATTGTTACGACAGTGGGGGTCACGTGACGAGTATTCTAGAAGATTCGCTAGTGTGTTACGACAGTGGGAGTCAATTGACGCTGGTAGCACGTGTTGAGAGTCTTAGAAGTTTCTAGAACAGGCAGTATTATCGTATATAAGTGCGCTAGACAGTGAGAGAGACAGACCATACGCACCACCATCACCATCATACCACCATTCCACGCCTAGCTATCGACCTCGTCAGACGACAGTATGCAGGGAGTCTCGTTTCCTACGCCGCCGTTGATCATCGACGGACTACCCCTCGACTTCTCGCCGCGAGATGCGGCCAACTTTATCCGCCGCTACAAACCTCAAGCCCGTGTGTTCCCTGAGCGAACCAGACGCCTTCGGAAAGGAGGTTTACTCCTTCAACCCAAGACTCCGAACGATTATAATTACCTAAGCCAACCATGGTCCTCAATGCCTCCCGTTACCTGCCAACCCCCCAAAAGTAATGCCAGTCTCCACACGATATTTCTACGGAACGTGCATATATCCTTCACGCCTGAAGAAATACGCCAAGTCCTGCTTACCACGACTAATTCCAAAATCCACGCCGTCCACCGCATACAGTCAAAGAAAACAGGCTTACCCTCCACTTTTATGAAAATTGTTACTACATCCAAACAGTCTGCAGATCTCATTCTCTCCCAAGGCTGCTTCCTCGACTATCATCACTTCAGAGCTGAAAAACCCTACCGCAGGCCTCACCCACCCCATGCTTTCCCCAATCCAACCCCCATGCCTACTTCATAAAAGCTAATCCAATAAAATTATAAACTCTGATGCTCATACTATATTAGTGTACTTGTTAAGTATATATGATACATGTTAATATTACTTAGATGATAGCATATTGGGCTATGACAAAACGAGAGTTTTATATAAGTACACTGAATTGTATAATTCATGTTACCGAAACATTGTTTCAAAATCTTTGTGAGGAAAATGTCATTGAAACAATCACTTGATTTATAACTAAAGGTCCTTTTACAATTATATTCATTTGTGAAAAATGTATTTGGAAAACTAATAGTTATATGTAGATAAAATTTTGAGATATAGAAATAGAATTTCTGGTTTGTAGAAATGATGAAATAGCCCACACTGTTTGTATGTGTGACCACGTGACGTCCTTTGTATTTTCTAACAAACAGTGGTCAAATTATGTCCATATTACTATTTGTTCATTCCAACCCATTATATGAGATTTTATAAAATTTACAAATGATAGTGAACAATTCTTGTACTTTACAACAGTTGGTCAAAAGTTCAGTTAAATATTATTTTCATTATCTCATGTAATAATTTTCATCGATGTTTCAGAAAGTATAAGTAATGGATATATATATTTGAAACAATGGTACGGTAATATCTCATATTCAGTGTTCCTTTTTATCAGACGAAATATCGTAGAACAGGTCAAGGTCATTGACAGGCATATGATAAAGGTAAGTTCTGAGTTAACCAAGTCTATTATAATACATTGTTGCTATTTGTGTATTTATAATATAATTAATATCGAAAATTAATAGTTAAAGCATTTATTTTGTACAGAAATTTAATGTTCACCATATTTTAACTGTAATTTTTGTTTGTCATTGAATTTAAAAGTTAGTAAATAATCAACATGTGAAATTAATGAGATTTACGATTTCATTATACAATACAACGTATTGTATTTGTATGTCCTCCAATGATGACAGAGTTAATCTCTCTGGATAGTGTTGGTAAGTTTTGTTACAAGTTCAGACATATCCTAATTTTTAATCTGTCTAAAGTTCAGTGAAATCTGGGTCACTTATCAATTCCCTCTCCCTTTCATCACTAATACAGTTCTACTATTTGGAAGAAAGAATGATGAAGCAGCCTTTAAATGTAAATATATCGTAACATATATTTCTTTGCTTATAAATCTAATTTCTGTTTCTTTGGCATAGAAAGGTTTGTTTCCAGTCATATTGGTTAAATTAACAAATGACGTTGTTGTATTGAGGAAAAATAAGGTAATTGTACATTTCACAAATACAACATTTATTCACGACTATGGTTTCGCCAGTAAAGGCATTATCATGATGATATGAATAAATTATGTATTTGTAAAATGTACAGTTATCTTGTTTTTCCTCAATTCTGTAATTATGGAACTTCACCAAGTACCAACGATTTCAAATATCAATTATATGACGTTGCCCTTTTTTTACTAATTATGTATTATATTATATTTTAGTCTGTTGGATAGAAAAGAAATACTGCTGAAATCAGTGAAGTGGCGAAACATAACAAATGCATCAGTGAAGAAGAACCAGTAAAAACGACAGTTAGGTTTCTCTACTATTATACAACTTGAAGAGCCACCTGATTCATCTCATGCCTATCCTATTGGCACATTCGGCAGTTCAAGGACTTTGAAAAAGGAAAACTATATCCAACCAAGAAAGGTATCATTTTTTCTTCAACAAAATGAGAGGAATATAAACAGTGGATCTCAAACATTAGTGTAGCTGTACAGAGCAAAACTTAACAATATTTTCTTCTAGAAGGAAGGAATCATATAATTCGTTTTGTGTGTGTGTTAGAAATATCCTTTCTATTTTTTTTACATATAGATTTCATTATCAAAGTGCTGATATGACATCTTGTAAGGTTATCTTTGTTTTAACAAATTCAAAGGACCGGCATGGCCAGGTGGTTAGGGCGCTCGACTCGCAATCTGAGGGTCGCGGGTTCGAATCCCCGTCACACCAAACATGCTCGCCCTTTCCGCCGTGGGAGCGTTATAATGTGACGGTTAATCCCACTATTCGTTGGTAAAAGAGTAGCCCAAGAGTTGACGGTGGGTGGTGATGACTAGCTGCTAAATTAGGGACGGCTAGCGCAGATAGCCCTCGTGTAGCTTTGCACGAAATTCAAAAAACAAACAAACAAATTCAAAATGACAGAAGGTATGTGCACAGATTTCCCACTTTGATACTTACTTAAAATCTATAGTTCATAATGAAAAGAAATTGAATAATTAGATTAAATCAATTATTAATAGTATATATGCTGAACAAGTGTACCCTATTTTACAAATAGTGAAGAAAGAACAGCGTGAAGCATGTGAAATCGACGATCTTAGCCAAATTCATCATTCTTGTAATATGTTAAATCATAGTAAACTATGAGAGTTGGAGATCTGCATTAACAAGAGTGAATAAATTTATTCTGCTATCCATGTTTAATCACAATTAAATATATCAATGAAACTTTTTGGGATAGTCTATAGAAAGACGACTTTATTCACAAATTATCCAACCTTTAAAGAACAAACAATCTGTAAAGTAATTGTGATTACAATAAATAAAAGTTCTTGACAAAATATTTCAATTTGTTGTTTCTTACGATAAAAGATGTTGTCTACAAGGAAATACGTATATTTTCTTTTACATTTTATAAATCCACCATGCCTACTGTACAATGTCTATCAACTTTACAACCAAAATAAGCTATATGTTCACCATACTTTAAACCTTACAATGAAAAACATATTTTGTATTTTACTCCACTTAACAGTCAGTAAAACAAATTTATATATTCTTGCACTTTACATAACAATAGAGAAAGCTAAATATACATTCATGAAATTCTCAATATTTGATGGTACATTAGGAAATTATTTTCTGTTTTTAAGTTACTACTTTCTGTTTTCTTTGTTTTTTAAAAACATTTTGGCACATGTGTAATGTTCAATGTTAAAACTCACAATTTTTAAAGAACAACGATTATTTTATACACATATCTATAAAAATGAGATTGTTTCCAGTCTCCAAATTACGAAAATAATAACTTACTGTACAAGGATAAAAAGTGGTAAAAAAACCTCGATGAAACTGGAAAACAATCTCATACACTCTACATGTTTAGATGTATACTCTTGTGTTATCCTGAGTGTAATGTTTTGCAAAAAAATAATACTTAGTTACACAATTATCAAAACACCAATTTACATGTTAAAGAATTTCACGCCATCTGCTGACAACATTTCTATCAGGTCCATCATCCTTATTCAATAATTAAAATGTACTTTTTTGACATTTAATTATCTCAATAGATTCACATATATTCATACCAATTACATTTCCAGGTTGTGCTAAAATAACATGTTTAGTTTAAATAAAATATTTAGTTTTTGATTGCAAGTAAGTACAAAAAAAGAAATATGCGAAAGACATTATGAAAGCCTTGGAAATAAATACCTTACATTTTATGAAATGGATCGTCATCCATGTAACCATTGTTTCTTCAAAAATTAAAATATTCATGTCAGAAAAAATGTATTGCAGATAGTTCGGAGCACATTATAAAACACATTTAAACACCAATGTAGTGGTATGTCGAAGCAGATGTGAGCCGTGAAGTCACGGGTGACATACTTAGCACCCATATATTTGGATCACGGTAAATTCCAGATTATTCGAAGTAAAATACTACCACGGTTGCCTTAATACTAGAAACAGATGCCATAGCGTCTACAAAGTTAGGATATTTACACAGCGTCTCCTAGAAATATACAACTGTTTTTAGGATATTAGCACAGCGTCTCCAAGAAATATACAACTGTTTTTAGGATATTAGCACAACGTCTCCTAGAAATATACAACTGTTTTTAGGATATTAGCACAGCGTCTCCTAGAAATAAACAACTGTTTTTAGGATATTAGCACAGCGTCTCCAAGAAATATACAACTGTTTTTAGGATATTAGCACAGCGTCTCCTAGAAATATACCACTGTTTCTAGGATATTAGCACAACGTCTCCTAGAAATATACAACTGTTTTTAGGATATTAGCACAACGTCTCCTAGAAATATACAACTGTTTTTAGGATATTAGCACAGCGTCTCCTAGAAATATACAACTGTTTTTAGGATATTAGCACAACGTCTCCTAGAAATAAACAACTGTTTTTAGGATATTAGCACAGCGTCTCCCAGAAATAAACAACTGTTTTTAGGATATTAGAACAACGTCTACCAGAAATAAACAACTGTTTTTAGGATATTAGAACAACGTCTACCAGAAATAAACAACTGTTTTTAGGATATTAGCACAG
>NW_013669884.1:0-4637 GCF_000517525.1 Limulus polyphemus
GTCACAGTGGTCAACTGAAAGATTGGAGAATAGAGGTTGGAAGCAAGAAAGAGGAGTGACCATGAAAATACGTGGGAAGGACAGATGCTACTTAAATGAAATTGAATTGGACATTATAATTGGAAGAATATTGAGAAGATTATTGGAAGGAGGAGAGTCTGTGTCAAATGTTCTAAACATAAAATAGTAGTTGAAATAATATTAAAGTATTCTTAGTTAGATTGTGTTCCTGGTGTTATAAGTATAAATAATTATAATTAAAAGAATTTGTTTGTTTTATTTGTAGTTAAGTACAAAACTGCACAATAGGCTATATGTGCTTTTACCACCACAAGTATTGAAACCCGGTTTCTAGCGTTGTAAGTCCGCAGACATACGTATGAAGTAAAATGAGTTGTTGCTGGATAATTTTCTCCCTCTGGCCAGTGGTTTGGAATTAGGGACAGTGCAACACCACCTCGATTGCACGCTGACAGACATGTTGCGAAGGCACTCCATAATTAGAGGGAGGAGAAGCTATGCTGATGCTAAACTCCTGTAATGTATAAAAAATAATAAGACAACAGATTGTAACATAAAAACCCGAAGAGCAATTTACAAAACAAAAACATAACTACTTGGTGGCTCAATGATAATCCATTGCGTAGTTTGTGCTTAAAAACAAATAAATAAAAACAATTAAGCTCAAAATAAAAATAAAATAAAATTTAAAACTCTAAAAAATCATGAAATTAAATGCAAAAGTCCTTTCTTACGCAAAATATTCATAAAATCAGATCATAAAGACGTGTTAGATAGATATTTAAAAATTCCATGATGGGCGATATCTCTTGTACTTAATGGCATTGAAAAAAAAAGGGATATGGGTGAAGGTGGGGCACCAGGACCATCCAGAAAAAGACTTGCAACAAGTTATGCTCCAGCCGTGATAAACATAGTACATCGTTTTTGAGCACATGAGAATTTCCGAACACAAATGTGAGTGTTGTAGTTATCCCCAGGCAACATTACACAACCTAATTAAGAGGTATCTGTATTTGATAATGAAAAGAAGATATGGTATCACCAAGATAAGGCTTCCAAGCATTCTTCGCATTCAACTGTCACATACCTCAAGCATTTGATGACTGAAACTGTTATTTATGTTATTCCATATGAAAACATACCGGTCAAGTTTCCAGATGCAGTGTCTATGGATTCTTGTATGATCTATTGTCGAAATTGGTATGTAAAGTACACTATTGTGCTATCAAATACACGATGAATCTAAGAAACATTACAATAACTATATCTAAAGTTTATTGCAGTTCCAAGACGAGTCCAGAATTATTACACAAACAGTGTAAACTCATTAAAACTTCATTGATATATGTAAAGTCTACTACCGAGATATAAAATACACAACAAATCAAGGATCATTAGGTTAGCTACATCTAAAGTCCCTTACTGTTTCACCAACTATACGGCGAGTCTAGTATTATTACATAAACTATATACAATTTTTAAACTTCGTAAATGATACATAAAGTTCCTATGGATTTACCAACAGAACAATTACACTATCTATCTAAACTAATTAAAACTAGTCTAACCAAATATCCACTAAGTTTCAATTGCTACATCATGATTTCAAACCCATTACATTAATTAAATAGTAATGAGGATTCAGATTTTTACACTTCCCTTGGAAATGCATTCTCCATCAATGATGGTGCTCCATCTGATGGACACTCATGCTGACGTCACAGGTTCCACTGTAAACTTCTGCTAAGGACTGTGTATGAACCTCGGCTTGCAAGAGCATGTTTAAATGGGTTAAAAGTGTACGTGAGTTGTATCTGGAGATTTTACAGATTGGAGTCAAAAAGAACTGCCATGATCTTAGTTTTTTCAGCTGTCTTTCTCGTGAAAACGAGATATGTCCATCTATATTACTATGTTTTAAATATAGTCGTTTCTTGTAAGATCCAAGCTTTCCTGTGGCTTGGGTTCAGGTGCTGTTTGATGCTGCTCTCTAAAAGGTCTACTGTGAGGGTTTTGTGTCATTCGTGGAGAAGACTCTTCAAGATCTTTTATCCTTTGGCTCTACACCATTTAATAATCTCGCTATGCAAATATCTTTCCTTATAAAGGAATGTGACATATTTGTCAAACTACACGCTGCATCTATCGGGTACATGCTATAAACACGTGGAAATCTTTTCAAGAGACAGGTTTTGATAGTGGGCACCAATCAACTGTTACACTGACACCGTCGATGTTACTTATGTGAGGCGAACTACACCCTCTCGTGTTCACCCCTGATGTAGTTGTACCAAGCAAGTAGAGAGATGGATTCCGTGTAGCGGTATTCTTGTTTCCATATTCACTTTCATTTAATATAGTATATTATCATTTGTCAATCAGTTCATTTAAATTTTATATTCAGGTCTTATTATAATCAGGTTATGTATAATATTATGTTTTTGTGATGCACATCTGGTTTAGTCTTTTCAGTTTAACACTTAAACCTTTCACTTCCTTCTTAAAAACTGAGTCCTTCGATTTGTCCATTATCTAGGTGATTTTGATTACTTGTTGGCTAAAGAACAAAAATGCTTTGTGAAGAACTGTTCATCGGTTATATAATGAATCAGAATACGAATAAGTTCATCACATACAACTATTAGAACCATTAACCATATTTCAAAAACATCCTTAAAAGTTATACTAATTACAACTTCTACCAACTACAAGACAGATTAAGAAGCATATACTAATTATATAACCTAAATCCTTTACACTAACTATATAGGCCCCTCAAATTTCTAAACTATAAGAAAATATAAAAAAATCACTTGAAATAGACCCTTAAAAGTTGTACCAACTACAGGACAAGTTCAGCACCATTACACTAATGATATGAATGTTTTTAAAATGTCTAATAACTACAAGACGTGTTCAAAATAACTATACTATTTATGTAAAACTCTTTAAAACTTCACTAATTACATGTAAGGCCCAGATACTACAAGTCAGAAACATTATACTGAACGTCTAGTTGATAAGAAAGAGGTTGGAAGACACATTTGTTATTATGTCGTCGTGGTAAACAATTGCATGTTTTTCATCTTTCTTTCGTTATCTGACCTCAAGTGTGTTATAAAAGCATGCTTTTCTAGCCAATAAATGGGTCCCTGTCAAGCTAGGATGCGTATTTGATTATTCATCCGCTAAGAGTGCACGCCTGTGTCCAATCAAGTTAAGCCCGGCGAGGACTGAATTTGTGCCCAGCTTGACAAGACCTTGACCATACGAAGGACCGTGTCCGCCAGTCAGCCCAGTCGTGGGAAACTTAGAGTAGTGGCTGTAACCGTAAAAAGTTGAAGGTCAATCATCGCTTCCACGGTTTTCTTCCCTTCGTGGTGCATATGTGTGAACGTTCATTCGGCAACACTATTTACTACATTTTTTTATTGTTCAATTAAGGATGTGTTGGATGGAACCCTCAAAATACCATTAAAAAAAACAGTGAATTAGTTAATCATTTTATTGTCTGGTCCCTAAGGTCGTTTATTATTATTCAACCATCCAATATTATTTTATTAAACCAGATCATATTTATGGGATCCATTATACATAATCAATGGGTAAATATCAAATAGCTGTTACTTCGACATATCATGCTTGTAATAATTTTTTGAATTAGCAGGACTTTTACTAATAAAATTTTGTAGATGGCGCCACCTTAGGGCCATGAAATACGGAACTCAGCAAGAGGGCGTTTTTTTTATCACAAATACGAGATTTTTTTTATGATCATTTTCCTCACGCCCGAGTTATTTTTACATATATTTACCAGGAAAACAAATGTTATTTTGGTTCGTACTTTGTTAACATATTAATATTATTATATATATACAGAAATTGATATTATAAAAGAAGTTATGTATCAAGGCACGTGGGCGTGGAATAGATATATCTTTATGGAATTTTGTAAACTCTCCATTCTTCTATTTTTACACTTTTAATAATTAGTACAGTGAATACACAATAAGAACAATGCTAAAGATTTTTCACTATTATTTTTAGTTTTCTTCAAAAAACTAGATGGCGAAGAAAGTTTAATCAGAATACTATGTGCTTATGTGTCTAAAATACTACTTTTTACATATGTATTCCATTAGTGTTTGTCGAAAATTTACGTAAAATAAATAAAATTGGTGTTAAGTTGGATAAGCAGTAATAACATAAGGAGAATTTAACAGATATCAGATAGATAATAGATACTTGATTATGCAACAAAGGAAACAGTAAAGAATTCGACAGATAGATAATGAAGCACAAGAGAAAAATATACAGGCACTCGGCTATCTCGAAAACACAGACACAAAGTCTAAACAGGTAAATAAAGAGAAAGTAGAGAAAAGATAGAGACATGTAGATAGATATATGTAGAATAAACAACTACACAACAATGAAAAAAAGAAATAATTAGACAAGTAATGGAAATAAAAAGAAAGATAGAGAAAAGTATGTGGAGAACATACAGCAGAAAACCTACTAGATTATCCAGTTTGATAATTGAACATACAGCAGAAAACCTACTAGATTATCCAGTTTGATAAATGAACATACAGCAGATAACCTACTAGATT
>NW_013669884.1:5474-32545 GCF_000517525.1 Limulus polyphemus
AGAGGAAAGGCAGCTAGTCATCACCACCCACCGCCAACTCTTTGGCTACTCTCTTACCAACAGATAATGGGATTTACAGTCACATTATAACGCCTCCACGGCTGAAAGGGTGAGTATGTTAGGTGACGCGGATTCGAACTCGCGACCCACATATTTCCAATTAGGAAAGAGTATTTATCAACCGTGAAAGAAGCAACCGTGGATGTCAGAGTTGGCGAACCAGGCTCGAATCCGTGCGATGCCACAAAATAGTTCCTGCAATTTAAGCTGAGGTTGCGTTATAAGAGTGACATTCAGTCTTTCAAAAGAAACAAAATCGAGAAAGTAGGTAAATAAAAATAATTCGCAAACGAAATGACCGTTAATTTTATCTGGCTTGGAGCAATTATTGTAAAATTATATGCATAAAATAGCATGAACTATAATAAATGAATATTTTCTGTTAGAAACATCATGTTTCTCAAGTTAGTGATGGCAGTCTCTAATGATGTATTCAAAAGTTCATTCAAGTCCAGGTATCCCGAGTGTCACGCGTGGCTAAACTTGAATCTCTGTTTCTAGGAGAGGTGACTGTTCCCATCAGCAGCGGCTTCCTTTGTTCTCCCATATCAAATGTCTAGCCAATTGAAATGTGATGACCACAAAATTAAATTATAGGAAAAAAAAAGAAGGAAAAGAAGCAACGCATAAAGTAATTAATAGAGGTCGCTCTGTCCGACTACAAAGAAATCGTAACTTTTAATACATTGCTTGATATTTAACAAAAGAACACAACGCACAGCGGCAAAAAACATGTTCTAAAGTATGGATAAAAGTGTGATCTGTAACCTGTTATAATAGTGAGTAATATAATTTATATACAATGAATGAAAGGCGGTAAAGAGCCGAAGTTGGCATAATAACTTTCACACACACATACAAACAAACAAACAAAAAACACGTTGCGATTGTTTATATAGCACCACTTATTGTACAGTGGTAGATTAAGTAAAAATTTAGGAAACTGTTCATACAGCATATGATAACAAATTGCCATTGCTATCTCTGTTTGTTTGGGAAATTCGAGCAAAGCTGCTCAAGGGTATCTGTCTGCACGAGTCGTCCCTTATTTTGAATTGATAAACTAGAATGAAAGAAATTCTACAACTTTAGGGCTACTCCAATGGAATAATGGGATTTCACCGTCACTGTTATAACGCACCCAAGGCCACAGAGCGTAGAGAGCGATTTTGCGACTACGGGACGCGAACCACAGACACTCAGACTCACACTCCGGCACACTAGCTGCTAGGGCGTCATAACAACCTAGAAAGCTAGTCATTATTATAGGAAAACGAGTTATATTTTGATACTCAATAATCCTTAAATGTGTTTAATTTGAACAACAATAAAACCAGTTATTATTACACTATTATTACATAATACTTAAACGATTTTGGAGCCTCATCTCTTCGTTATAGTCCATATCGCCACGTCCACTCATGCTCTATCTGACAACCGAGGATCTTGACAATAGTCCTGCAATATAGCTTCCACTGTCAAAGGCTCCATCGTAAGGCTGTCACGTCCAAAATATGAACGCTTTTCATAATCTCTCTAGTGTAAAATTATGACGATTTCACAGTACCTGTTTTAACGGTCTGATAGGCCAAACAATCCATAAGCGAATCGATCGATATATTTTCATTTGAAATAGCATTAATACACCTTTCACTCTTCGACTGCTTGAAGTATGCAAGTGTTAAACTGAGGGTATGGTTAGAAGCCTTATCTTAGTGAAGCCATATCATGTTGACCTGATTTCCAGACAGAGATCCTCTTTTATTATGTTGCATCTTGTTGCTTGGGGCACGTAGATGGCTTTTGTCCCTGGGCTTTGTATTCAAAGATTCTCATCACCTGTACTTTGTTTACCATAGCTGGAATACGATATGTTGGAGGTCTCTTTCTGGATGGCTCTGGTGTCCCTTGATCCACATTCTGCTGTTTTCTAATGGAATTAAGTACACAGAATATCGTCGTGTTGGAAATTCTAAACCTCCGATTTCAACACATCTTTATCACCTGAGTGTATGAATATTTTCCGTCGAAAAGGGCTGTTACACATCATTTCCAAAAGCGACCAGTTTTCGGTGGCATCGTACTAACTACGAAACGCCCACCAATGTTAAAATGTAGCTACGACACATTTTCTCGACTTTATGTTGGCCGTGGCTGTCACGTGACTTGCTGATTTGTATATTCAAAATTGTTTTAAAATAACGTACTGAACTTGGTATATTATGAAAATAAGGTGTTTCAAAAGAAGAATTTAGGCGTATTCATGTTTTATGGGTAGTTTCAAACAAATTGCGATTAAAACATACCTATTTTGGTGACCAAAAAACATTTAGAGAGGACACCGGTCACACAACTTAAAAATAGTGGCTATTATTTTTCACTTCATTTTTAATTTTGAGTATAATTGAGGATTCTTGTTCTATGGAATTCTTACCCCATGACTGATTGCATATCTAAAACAGTTTATGCACAGTGACCTCGAAACGTCTAACGACATTAAAGAAATTACAAAAAATTAAATAACTTGTGGGAACTGAATAATTGACAGAAACACAAGACTTTAGGGCTACTGTAATAAGACGTCTGGTTAAATAAAAAACGGGCCTGGCATGAGCTCGTAATCTGAGGGTTGCGCGTTCGAACCCCGTCCCCGAAATTTTTCGCCCCATCAGCCGTAGGGGCGTTATAAAGTGACGGTCAATCCCACTATTCGTTGGAAAAAGAGCAGCCCAAGAGTTAGCGGTGGATGGTTGTCGACTACCTGCCTTCCTTCTAGTCTATCACTACTAAATTAGAGACGGCTAGCGTAGATAACGCTTGTGTGATTTTGTGCGAAATTTAAAACAAACCAAATAAATCACTGAAAGTCCGAATTAAAAATAGTTTATCTTAATGCAAAGCTATCTATGATGTATCTGCCACAGGTATCTAATACTGAATTCTAGTGCCATAAGCCCTAAAGGTTGCCGCTGAGCCACCGAGGGACAAATTAAAAAACATAATTAATGGAAATATAAGAATCAAGAACGGCAAGCAAAAGAGCGTATGATGAATAATGAGGCAAATAAGTTAAATACAAACCTTCAGAAAAAAATACAAAAAACGGATCAGAATGGAAAACGAAAGAAAAAAAAAGAGTGGAAAGGGGAAAAGAAAAAAATGTTTTCTGACAAACATTATGCCAGATTCACATTCATAAGCTCCTTTGCAAGACCTATCTCATGTTGAATTAAAGCGGTTATGTTTGTTTTAAGAAAATGAGGCAATAGAATTAACTTTTGTTTACCGATCATAATTTAAAAAATGTCACCGTAAATCACAGAAACTCAGAGCTGTGACTTTCTACACAAGAGTCAGTCACACGTCTCAACTGGTTATATTCGTTGATTTTAACAGTATCTATAAAAGTTAGAAATAAATTTCTAATTGTCTTTCTTTCTGCTAGATTAGGTGCTCGTGTTTTAACTGAACGTATATATTTTTAAAGAAGATAAACATAATATATTTTTATCATAATTGGCCCTCCACGACAGTGTTGAATCTAAACCTTTCTACGGGGGAGTGGGGGAGTAATGTGAAGCTGGGGGAATGAATTAAAATTTGACAAAATGGAAATTACTGTACTTTAATTGAAATACTTCACTCCACAGGGAGGATTTTTTCACGGGAGATTCTCCCCCCCCCCCGTACACTCCCTTGAATTCAACACTGCTCCAGAAAGACTTGGTTTGAGAGTATATGTTTATATGTTAATTAGAAGTTAATATTTTTGTTTAATATACATGACTGAAAGTTTTAAATTCTTGTTTTTATTGCTACATTAAGAGTGAATATTGTATTTCTATTCTGAATAGTACGTCAAGCTTGTAATGACGTGTGTTCGTCTGTGTATTTCAGAGATCCGTGCGAAGCTACTGCAGGATTATCTGCGTTAACTGTCCCTAATTTTTTGAACCCATAAATTAAAAGGAAAATAGATAATCAAAGCACACATCGCCAATTCTTGCGCTACTTTAGTCGAATAGGAAGATATGACTGTCAGTTTATTTTTAACGTACCTACAGCCTCAAAGTGTGGAACACGGTTTTACGGCAAAGGAACGAGATTCATGAACCCTCGAATTCACAGTCTGGCACTCTTACCACTAGGCTACTCCCGGTTCATAAAACAAAAATATCTATCTATCTCATACATAAGAATAATTATGGAAGGAACTACCATAAAAAGTTTATATGTGTGTATAACATGAATATTACATATTATTACTAGCCCTTTATCAGGATGAGCCAAGTAAATTATATTGTACACGTAATTACGACAGCAAAAACAACAGTAAAACCTCTCAATATTTGATGATTTTATATTTAAATCTATAATGGGATAAAGAGTCAACACCGGTACTGATGTTTACTTCCACTATCCAGAGGGGGATGTTTACTTCCACTGTGGAGAGGGGGGATGTTTAATTCCACTGTAGAGAGGGGGGATGTTTACTCCCAGTGCCCAGAGGGGGATTTTTTACTTCCACTGTAGAGAGGGAGATGTTTACTTCCACTATCCAGAGGAGGATGTTTACTTCCATTGTACAGTGGGGGATGTTTACTTCCACTGTAGAGTGTGGGATGTTTACTTTCACTGTAGAGAGGGAGATGTTTACTTCCACTATCCAGAGGAGGATGTTTACTTCCACTGTAGAGTGGGGGATGTTTACTTTCACTGTTGAGAGGAGCCTGATGGCTTTTCCTTCACTTTTTTTATTCAGTGTAATTACGGGCGTGTTAGTTCCAGAAACAGAAAAAAAAATTATCTTCTCCCCACCCGTATATATATGTGTGTATATTTATGTATGTATGTGAGTGAGAGGGGGGAGTGTCTTATGTCTAAAGCCAACAAATTATATAATCGCATAAACAATCTTTATTCTATGACTATTTAGACATTTCCATATATTTATGCGATTATATAATTTGTTGGCTTTAGACATAAGATAATCGTTATTATATGAATATTTAGATATTTCCAAACCGCTAAGTTCTGTTTTTGATAGTGAGACGAATTAACAATCTTCGTTTCTGTGGAAGGGAGGGGGGTGTTCAACTAATAATATTGTCTATGCAAGTAACTGAGATATCAAACACGAGTCCTTTTTCTAATATTTTGAGATGCACTTGTGTGTTAAAAACTTAAATCTTTATTTGAGCTGCTCAGACATATATGAGTCAGATCATTGTTTTGTGTTGGATAAGAAAGTTTTGATTTGTGTTGATTAGGTACTGTTCTCCTCCATTTAAGGCTTGGCGTTAAATATAATTATGATAATGAAAATATACGTATTTTTATGCAGAATTAATCGTATTGTATTGTCTAGAGAAAGATGATTGTTAGTCTGAGAGTTGAAAGAGTTCTTTTATCATCGCTAATGTCGAAAGAGAATAAACAGGGCGAGTGATGATTTTTCATTTCTTCCATTGATTTAAAAAATTGAGGCATGACAGGCGAAACGCTGTTTCTGATGGCTAGGAACGGAAAGGACTATTGGAACGAATCCTTCTTAGTTTATCGCTGCTGATATTAGTTTACAGTAAACCACATGAATAGGAGATCTTGAAAAATCGTTGCCGATCGTTCAAGCTGTCAGAAAGAGAAACTTCAACAGTCAGGGATGTAATAAGAAAGAATAGGTTATCAAACAAAGAACTAATCATTTGTTTAGCATTGAAGGTTTCTTGCTGTTCTATTTTTCTCCGAACTCGCCATGAGGTCACATATAAACTTGTATCCACAACAAGCACGGGAACTACACTCATCTATTGGCAACAATCGATTTTCGTAGTTCCACGTGATGTACTGTTAGAAGTGTCAGTTTCGAAATGCAGTCACGCGTAAATTGGCAGGTCACACGGCGGGAAGGAAACTACACTCGAATATCATTCGTTCAAGTTTGAGACACTAGATTCTTAAAATTGTTTCATTAACTTGAAATAATATTTCACTCTAAAAACAATTTATTCTAATATTTTGTATCATTCAGAGATTGAATGGCTTCATTGAGAACAGCCCTGGTAAATCAGCAGTAACTTGACGGACTTACAACGCAAAAATCCGGCGTTTGATTCCCGGCGGTGAATACAGCAGCTAGCCTAATGTAGCTTTGCAATAAAGCAAACACAAAACAAACCTTAAGAACAATATATTGTAATGTTGCGAATTCTTCCGAAAATAAATGTTTTCCTTCTGGTGAAAATTCTTGAGGACGGCTAGAGTATACATTTGGGTTTTCAGAATTTCTGTTTCAGAAACTTGTCTTTTCAAAGCATTTATTTACTTATTTAACAGAAGTACACTGTTCAATAAACTAACTACCCTGCTTAACGTGTGGTGAATATTCTTCGGTGCAAGCAAGGAACCAATTAAAATACACCACATGTTCAACACAAAACTTCAAAAGGAACCAATTAAAGTACACCACATGTTTAACACAAGACTTAAACAATGTAAGAACACGTGAGAAATATAGGATGTACGTCGTATAAACACACTAAACTGTACAACACATGTGGCACATCACACCTCAATATACTTTATCACACATGTGACATATCAGACTAAACCATTTAACACCTCGATATACTCTATCACACATCTGACATCTCAGACTAAACCGCTTAAGACCTGAGTAAACTGCATTATATATGTGATATATAAGACTGAATCATATAATACCTCAGTAAACTGTATCCCACGTGTATATATAAGAGTGAATCGTTTAAGACCACAATAAACTGTATCCCACATGTATATATAAGAGTGAATCGTTTAATACCTCAGTAAACTGTATCACACATGTGGTATATAGAATTGAATCATTTAATACCTCAGTAAACTGTATCACACATGTATATATAAGACTGAACTGTTTAAGACCACAGTAAACTGTATCACACATGTATATATAAGACTGAACCGTTTAAGACCTCAGTAAACTGTATCACACATGTATATATAAGACTGAACTGTTTAATACCACAATAAACTGTATCACACATGTATATATAAGACTGAACCGTTTAAGACCACAATAAACTGTATCGCACATGTATATATAAGACTGAACCGTTTAAGACCTCAGTAAACTGTATCACACATGTATATATAAGACTGAACCGTTTAAGACTATAATAAACTGTATCGCACAAGTGCATATAAAAAAACTGAACCATTTAAGACCACAATAAACTGTATCACACATGTAGTATATGAGACTGAACTGTTTAAGACCACAATAAACTGTATCACACATGTATATATAAGACTGAACCGCTTAAGACCACAATAAACTGTATCGCACATGTATATATAAGACTGAACCGTTTAAGACTTCAGTAAACTGTATCACACATGTATATATAAGACTGAACCGTTTAAGACCACAATAAACTGTATCACACATGTATATATAAGATTGAACCGTTTAAGACCATAATAAACTGAATCGCACAAGTGCATATAAAAAACTGAACCATTTAAGACATGAATAAACTGTATCAAACATGTATATATAAGAATGAAGTATTTAAAACCCCCAGAATACGTATCACACACATGTGATAAACAACACTTGAACACATATATTATTTTCTCATGTTAGAATAAGCTAAGTCGAATTATACAATGAAATTCGAAGTACTGTAAAATCAAATCTGTTTACTTTCGCGAGTTTGTTAACGAATTTCAATTGGTCACTTGAAGCATATCTTGTTGTACACAAGGTTACACGATAAAATAGGATGTTCTTTTAATAAGTTTTCATTTTGTTTTCCTGTCCGAAACTGCTGGTAGACATAATCTTATTTTTTATTAAATAAAAAAAAACATATTGATGTGCGGATGTAGGGGAGAAAGGTATTTATACAGGAAAACCTTGACATTCAACATAAAGTACAGTCTGAAAGACAAAAAGCCATCATCTGAGACTTTCTAAGTGATGTTTTCTGTCTTCCTCGCGGCCATCACGTGGGTCTTTTGTTGATTTCCGGTGTATATACCCACCACCGGATGTGGTGCAGCGTGATGTGCTTAACCATCTAAAACTTATCAGATGAACATTGGGGAATACTGTAGGAAAATAGAGTTTATCTTTTTTTTAACTTTCTTCTCAGGCAGCCAAGCAGATACTGTGGAAGTCCTTTGCTACACGTAACAAGGACGTTGCTTGTCATAACGCAATACCCCACATTTAATAATTCCGCGAAATCTTATATTTTAGAATAACTTTAGATTAACCTTCAAGTTTAGTTGGCGATGGTCACAGATCGATAAAAAAAACTTTTAAAAGTTGAAGTGTCATTAGCATACGTATATTTTACCGGTATAAAATGTCGCGGCAAAAGACTGTTCTTCATTATGGTTTTGTATTTCAATGAATTTACTTAAGACTTCGATGTAAGTGTATCAATGAAGCTGTAAAATACAACTTTTAACATTAATATTGAAGAAACTGCAATGGGAAATTATTAAAAACCGAGAATTAAAGACGGTAATAACTTATAGTATTGTTAAAAACATCCAACAACAATTGCCAAGTGAAAACATGCGGTAATATGATAAGTATGCAATTATTTAAAGGAAGTCATATAATGGCCAAGTTATAGTAATGTAGAGAAACAGTAAAATATTCACTAGACGTTCTTCATCTGTTAATAAGAAAGAATTCCAATGAAAAGACGTGTACAAGAAACAAAAATAACTGTTACTGACAGTTCTTTAGTTTTAAAAAGATAAATTTCCTTAGCACTTTTGTAGGAACTACTCGTATACTTCTGGACACTTTCCCAAAAACATCTCTGGCTGCTCCAGCTTACCTGAAGTTTAGAACAAGAAAGAGAGCGATTTCTAGCTGCTCTCAGAATATTCCAGAATTCGCAAATCTCCTAGAACTTTTTTCCCTAACTCTGATACGCAATCTGGGTCACTCACATGAGCTGGCCGGAGTCTGCCAGTCCAAAAGGAACAGCCTGTTGTGAGGCACGAATGTTCAACACTGATCTTTAACTAGGTTTACGGAGGTTCCAATATAGAGCTGGAGACGAAATTGTAACTAGACAAGAATTGTAACAAAAATATACAGGAATAAAAGTATATCCGTTCTCTAAGTTATGTAAGTGATATGGTTATAATATTTGCCTATTGGAAGAGATGTACATCAATAATTATATGATACAAATCTAGTGGAGCAGAAATGTACATCTACAAGTGTATGATACATGTACAGTAGAGAAGAGATGAAATGGTGCTCAGGATACTATTGCTACAAGTTTTTAACCACTATTTCACTTATTAGGTTATAATTTTCCTTCCATCCAAATAAAACTAGAAAAATCATCTAAACTAAAAGTGTTAAAGCGAAGATGTATCCATACATTGATTCTCAAAGTACTGTCTGAGTAATTTGATGTTTTTGCCTGTTATAACACTCAATGTAAAGAACTGATTAACACAATTGTGTTAAATTGCTCGTTTTCTACATAATATGTAAATAAGGTCCAACTATTGAAGTTAGTTACAATATTAATGGTATTTTGTTTTCAATTCTGTGCGACAACTATTGTTCGGAACCATGTAACTAACAAATTTATGAACCCACAAGCAGTTTCGGTGAATAAATAGTTTAGAAAACTATTCTTAAAAAAGCAATTGTGGGTGGACCTCATTGGTAATTCTAAGGTTAACGAGCATTGTGTTTATGTGTGGGTGGACCTCGTTGGTCATTCTAAGGTTAACGAGTATTGTGTTTATGTGGGGGTGGACCTCGTTGGTCACTCTAAGGTTAACGAGTATTGTGTTTATCAATCTTTTACGGTGTTTTTTTTTACCAGTTTGTATTTGTCCTTCCGTTCTTGTTGGTGTAGGTGAAACTTGTAAACAGGATGTTAACTATGCTGTTAAGTGGTCATGGGAAACGACTTCCAAACCCACTTTTCCTGTCACGAGCTACCAACAAAGCTGAGGAAGTTCGATTTTGTTTTCAGTAAAATCTATCCAGTTTGATTATGTGTTCATATCAGTGACTTTATTTCAATTGTTATCATTGTTATGCGAATAACGTTATTATTGTCTCCTCATAGTTAAATATTTATACGTCCATAAATATTTTAAATTCAGAAGAGGTTTTAAATTCTAAAATCTCATATTCACCATTGCTGTTTTATTTATGTGTAGCATAATATCTTTTCTGTATAAAATTGTATCTCAAGTTAGTTTAGTTTCTGTAACTACATAATTTGTTGTTCATTTTGTATTCTGGTCTTACGAAGTTGTATTCCAAGTAACCGTGGTTTCTGAAACTACGTGAGGTTTTTTTTAGAGTCGTATTCTGGTCGTAGCATGTTATATCTCAGACTGCTCTTGTTTTGGAACGACATAAGTCTTTGTTACCATCTTATTCTGCCCTGAATTTATATCCCATGTTAACTCAGTTCTTGGAAGAATGTGATTTGTTGTTAATATAGGGTCTTTGTCAAGTCGTATACGTTAATGGTTTCACGATTAGGATAAACAGAGTTTAATCAATTAATATATAAAAATTCAGCACATGCAAAGTAATGGATGGGTACTATATGGACAGTATTCCCACTTCTCATAATCTGGTATGAATTTGATTCAACAGACTCACATGAGCTTCCTTTATTCAGGGGCGTAACCACGAAATATGTAAAATCACAATTGTTCTACGACACCCAGCGACTAGTAACCAATTATAAGTTGTCCAGTATGTTGTTATTTCGTTGTTCGTTTTCTTGGAAACAGTTTTTATGTGATGAGACATACTGATGTAAACGACAATGTTGTCGCCCCCCTGTGTTCACCAGAGTTTCGTTACTTAAAAACAGGTAGAGTAACAATGATTCTCTGTTTCGTGAAAAGCTTGTTGGTCAACCAGTAAAAGTTCTCGTTTCACTTTTGAACTCTTTTCATCCTCACGATCTTCGTCTTCAACTAGTCACCTGTATGGCTTTAATCTCTTCAGGTTAAATCTTTAAATTGTATAGAGGCGGGAAACCTGTAGAAGTGATTTCATCAATTGGTAAATTGTCTGAGGTTACGCACTTTCTCCAGATACCTAGAACACTCGTTCACGGACGATTAATTTGTGCTGAGTAATAGATTAAACAGATTACCAGAGACATATAAACAAAATATGCATTAATAAAGAGTCAAACTAACATAAGATAGTCAGATGCACAGAAAATATAGTGAATACGCAAATAAATGAAAGATAGACATGTTAAGAAGAAAGTAAAAAGATATGTAAACATATGGGAAAGGCAGACAAATAGATTAGGAAACTTTTAGCTCACGTATTAAGAGATTTAGAATAGATATCCAAAGGGATAACAAGACAAATAAATGAGGAATACACAGAATATTGGTAGATAGAAAAACACACACCACGCTGGTCCATAAACAGTAAATACGCAGACCACTAGATTTATGTAAAAAGACTAACAGAAACAACACGTTTATAAGAATGATTTGTAGCTGTATATGTTGAGTTTGAATATTTTATAAGCAGCTTGCGGTTTAATATTGAATATGTGCATCTTAAAAGCACCACGGAGAAACCATTCTCAATAATAACCCGTCTCGAATCTTTATTGCCCCAACAAAGTATGTCATTCTTTCTAATACAATGTTTCTAACCTGGATAAATATTTTCACCCCCGCTCTCTGGGGAGAAATTGAGAGGTTCTTCTGTTGAAGGCGATGAGTCATTGTCTTTAATAAGTGAACCGAGCCAAGCCAGTGTTTCTCGTTTACATTAAATTGTAGTTGTGAGTAGATAACAGAAGAAACTAATGAACATACTCTACTAATAATCATAAATAAATTGTCTACATTACCATGTTTGTTGTCATGGTAATAAAAAATAAGGACAAAATAACAACAGAGAGTCTTTATTAGATCAGAAGAAAATGAAAACAAAATAAAAGAATGGTTTTTGAAATATTCATGGAAATAGAGAAGCAATTTTTACAATTAAATTAAATTTTCTGATAAATAATAGGAATCATTATCCATCCTGCCAAAGTTTGGTAAGTATTGGCCCAAAGAAATGAAAATGTAACGTACAAGATTTAAAAACAGATGTTTCAAAAATGTTTCATACAAATTCCAATAACACACAGTAATGAATATACTATAGTTATATATTTTTAATACATTTATAAGCCACTAAAACACCAATTGCTAGTATTCAAGGTGATTAACGTTTTCAAAACGTGGTTTTCTGAATGAAAGTTTTATTTACAAAGGCGTCTTACTTTGATTTCACTTTCATAATTTTGATTTTTGATTTTGTTTTACGTATTTAAATATTAACTGTAAATAAATTTTCATCTAAACTGGTTTTTGAAACTAAACGACGTATTCCGTAATTTAAAAAAAATATTTAAAATTGTACTTTTAATATATAAAAGCAAACGGTCAATGAAAATTTACATATATATGTTTGTTGGATTATATAACATATATTTTTAAATCTATGTGAAAAAAATTAAGATTTTTTTTGTGTCATTGTTTTACATAATTAGAAAATTCGGTTCGATACACTTATAATATATATATACATATAAACCTATAAAATATAGCAGACAAAAACTTTTAACATTTTGAATGTGGTTGTTTTTACTCAAATGGGAATTTTATCAAAATACCTATAAAAATAACGAGCGTTGTCCGACATAAAACAATTTTATTGCTAATTGTATTTTGACATCTGACCTATGTGTATTCTACATAAACGCTGTCCATTTTCGAAACTACTCCTAGTCACACCAGCCTGGTATAGACTGGTGGTTCGAATCCCGTTTTTTCAGTTTTAGGGGCGTTATAATTCCACTCTTCGTTGGTAAAAAAATAGCTCAATAGTTGGCGGTGGGTGGTGCTGATTAGCTGCCTTCCCTCTAGTCTATAGTTTCTAAATTAGAAGCGCTAGCGCAGATAGCCCTCGAGAGGCTTTGCGCGAAACACCAAAAACAAATAAATTATATTCACAAAAAATAATGAAACGTAATCTAAGTTTTTTATTAGCTCTCAACTCCATCAGTGGTGCAATTGTAAGCTTGAGGGCTTATAATATTAAAATTTGGAGTTAGAAGTTGGTAGGCTCAGCGCAGATAGCCCACTGTACAGACCCGCGCTTAAAGAAAATCAAGCATTTAGTGAGAAAAAAACGCCAAAAAAGAAACAACATGAAAAAGACCAAGTTAAAATATAGTCGGAAAAATAATAAAAATTAGTTCGTTTTGTTTGTTCAGTTTCAATTACACATATTGAAATATAGTTATTTATATCTAAGATCATATTTTAGATGTAATAAAAACCTGTTAAATTTTAAAAGATAGAACTGCTTCAGTAAAAAAAGTGATATCTAAAATATGTGTTAAGGCTTTAGTAAGTACGTGGTGGTGGCAATTTGTGTTATGGCCTTAATAGATAAGTGATGGTTCCAGTGTGTGTTAGGGCCTTAGTAGATAAGTGGTGGCCAGAATATGTGTTATGGCCTCAGTAGATAAGTGGTGGTCACAATTTGTGTTATGGCTTTAGTAGCTAAGTGATCGTCACAGTTTGTGTTATGGCCTTAGTAGATAAGTAGTGGCCAGTATATGTGTTATGGCCTTAGTAAATAAGTGGTGGTCACAATTTGTGTTATGGCCTTAATAGATAAGTGATGGTCCCAGTGTGTGCTATGGCCTTAGTAGATAAGTGGTGGCCAGAATATATGTTATGGCCTTAGTAAATAAGTGGTGGTCACACTTTGTGTTATGGCCTTAACAGATAAGTGATAGTCCCAGTGTGTGTTATGGCCTTAGTAGATAAGTGGTGGCCAGAATGTGTGTTATGGCCTTAGTAAATAAGTGGTGGTCACACTTTGTGTTATGGCCTTAACAGATAAGTGATGGTCCTAGTGTGTGTTATGGCCTTAGTAGATAATTGATGGTCACAATTTGTGTTATGGCTTTAGTATGTTTGTTTGTTTGTTTGTTTTTGAAGTTCGCGCAAAGCTACACGAGGGCTATCTGCGCTAGCCGTCCCTAATTTAGCAGTGTAAGACTAGAGGGAAGGCAGCTAGTCATCACCACCCACCGCCAACTCTTGGGCTACTCTTTTACCAACGAATAGTGGGATTGACCGTCACATTATAATGCTCCCACGGCTGAAAGGGCGAGCATGTTTAGTGTGAGAGGGATTCGAACCCGCGACCCTCAGGTTGCGAGTCGAATGCCTTAACCACCTGGCCATGCCGGGCCGTGGCTTTAGTAGCTAAGTGATGGTCACAGTTTGTATTATGAATTTTTTAAGGTAAATAGTCCCCACAGTTTTTTTACAACTTTAGTGGATAAAAGGTGTTCACATCTTGTTTTATAGCTTTAGTAAATAGGTTTGGTCTCAGTTTGTTTTATGGCTTTATTAAATTCCTGATGGTCCAAAGTTTTATGAATTCAGTAAGTCAGTGGTGGTCACACATTTTATGATTTTAGTAGGATATTAGTACTCAAAATTTGTTTTATTGCTTTAATTAGTTTGGTATATAAGTGTTGCTTACTCTTTTTATGGTTTTAGTATGTAAATTGTGGTCACAGAATTGAGGAAAAACAAGAAAATTGTACGTTTCACAAATACATAATTCATTCACGATCATGGTTTCGCCAGTAAAGGCATCACCAGTTCACAAACTTTATGACTTTCTTATATTGCTGATGGTTACTTTTTGTACGGCTTTAGTATATAGCTATGCTAACAATTTGTTTTATGGGTTTAAAATAAGTGTTATGACAATTTCTAATAAACAAGTGACGTTCGGAGTTTGTTTTATGAATTTAAAAAAGACATGGTGTTCCGATTTTTATGGATTTGGGAAATACGTGATGTTCTACATTTTATGGATTTGGGAAATACATGATGTTCTCAACTTTATAGATTTAGGAAATACGTGATGTTCTACATTTTATGGATTTGGGAAATACGTGATGTTTTCAACTTTACGGGTTTGGGAAATACATTATGTTCTCAACTTTATAGATTTAGGAAATACATGACGTTCGCAGTTTGTTTTATGGCTCTGGTGAAGTAGCTTAACGATCTGTATGATTCAGATTTAGAATTTTCAAACTGAACTTCACCTTATGTGCTTGCGGGCTAAACGGCCAGGTCAGAGAACTAGGCCACTTTCGTCAGCCGCTATTTAAAACGATTGAAATATAAGAAAATAAAATGAAATTTGATTAATATTTTATATTTTTTGTAGTTAACAATTTCACCACAAGGGCGCTTTTTAACCTAACTTTTCTGATTTTCATTTGATGATCAGAAGCACGTGACATGCACTAATTAAAGCTAATTGAAGATACATCAAGGCTGTTAACTGACGAATAACAGAGTTGCTTATTAGATCTCAACCTCAGTGATTAAAACAAAAAATAAATCAAAATTTTAAAATTGCAGCACATAAACTATGAGCAATTGGAAATAATAAATCAATCATTAATAATAAACAAATTAGCCTTAACTTATCTATACAAAATATTTTGACCATAATCCTGATAATCATTCGTAATAATTTAGTAATAGCCACACACAAGGCTGAGACCAATAGCCACCTTGTCCAATGAATCAAGATAGGTGAATTGTAAACATCTCATTATGATGAAATAGCTTTCATGTTTACAAAACTGTCCCATATAAGTGTTTACGTTAGCTTTGTTTTTGGATATCAGCTGTAACCTTGGGTGTAATCATTAGAAACTTGAGAGAAACACAATTAGTCCGAACCTTACACATCCATGTTATCAACATTAACCACGCTTCTCTTGACCCACATTCTCGGTAGATTGATCCCATTTTCCTGGCGGTGAACGTTTTCAGTGCAGAAAGAGCTTTATGGTTTCACCATCTCCCCCTACATGTTGTGTTCTACAACACATTAAGTCTGTCGATCAGAATAGTGCAGACTATTTACAGTAAAACCTGAGATGTAATCTTTATTCAAACATGGAGCAGTTCAGTAGACATAGAGTGATAAAGTAATGAGTAAATAACAAGAACGTCCCGAGGATATTTTTGTCCAAAGGAGAAAATACTAAACTTGTTATACTATTTGTGTTAATCTGTTTATTGTTAATCACAAATCTACACAATGGGCTATCTGTTCTCTTCCCACCGCAGGTATCGAAAACCAATTTTTAGTCTTAAAGCCTTCAAGCTTATAGCTGCGCCACAAAGGAGCCTGCACTAGTCAGCCATGATAGTCAGTATCATTGTCTACCCATTTATCAAGCTTTTTATGCACGTGACTTGTGCATTCTAAAAACACTAACCAGACTTAATAGATATTGTGATGTAGTTTTATGCAGAGAGCGTTGATCAAACTGTGAACGGGGCCGTTTTATCCAATGGACAAAAGGAACAGTTATCTGTGGGCCCACCGTCGTCAGGGTGTACACCGCGCGTTGTGAGAATAGTAATAATTAATAAAATATGAAGTGTATAAAAAATAATAATAATAAACCAGTATTTAGATATATATATATTTCTTTTTTATTTCCTTATTTTTTATCGCTAATAAATTTAGTTTATTAAATTGTATGGTATTTTCTTAAAAGCAAGAGTAAGCAGGGGGAGGCACTAGTTTATACTTCGCCCAGGGTCCACCAGTGCCTTAACGCGGCCCTGACAGTGGACATCTTCTAATCGAAGCAACGGTAAATTGCAACCCAAATAATTAGATGGAACTGGTTGTGTAGCTAAAAGTACAGAATCTCTCCAAAGGGATTTCAGTGTTTGTAGGTAAAAACAATGTGATAGAAAGAGTACTTTCAAATATTCATGAAGAAGTAAGTCAATTTTTTTACTGTTTATTGTTCTTTGTTGTCGTTGTTTAGAACTATAAACACATACTTAAATTTTTAGAGTCTATCTGCTTAACAGGTGTTATTTTTATTGGTTGTGGAATTTACGTCTAATCAGAAATATAATCAACTGTTAGTACTAAAAGGTTTCTATAAATGTAACATTTAGCCATCGCAAGAAGTTTTATATTTCTATATACATGCACCCTTTTCGCCGTGGGAGCGTTATAATGTGGCGGTCAATCCCACTATTCGTTGGAAAAATAGTAGCCCAAGAGTTGGCGGTGGTTGTTGTTGACCAGATGCCTTCCTTTTAGGCTATCACTGCTAAATTAGGGACAGCTAACGCAGACAGCCCTCGAGTAGCTTTGCGCGAAATTCAAACCAAACCAAAACTGTACACACACCCTGTATAAGATATGTTACAGTATGGATCAACACTGGATTATATGAGACTGCTTATAATATGTAAAAATCGAGCACAACAAATGAAGCAAAGTATACACTAGTGCAAATTAAGAGCATTGAACATGAATGGACGTGGTCCTGATAAGTGTATTGTAATGATGACAGCAACATTAAGTGATAACAACATCCTCATTTATTTATGTGATGTTCAACATTTAAACATTGCAAGAAACACCAGTGCAGGGGGAAAGGAGAGATGGAATATCGAATCTACCCCACCAAGATCCCGATAGAGAAGATAGATCATCACAAGCAATCTGACAGACACAAAACTTCTTCAAACGAAAGGTGGTCGCGAAAATAACATTCAGGGAAGGTTTTTTTCAAACTGAAGGCATTTATAGAAATAGTTATAGAAATACAAGCGGTATAATTATATATCTCACAAACAACGAATAATAACAACTAGATGGTGAATTTATTAATAGTAGATAACATTTTCACAGAAAACACAGTAGAAAAGCGAATACATTGAATAACGCAGTAGCATTTTGTATGTGAGCCCTTTGATTTACTCAGATTAATACACTGTTTGCCATGCAGTTTATCAATGTAAAATTGTAAAATATTATTCCATGTGTCCTGTATTACTCGCACAATTCAGCCAAGTTCTTTGATTGCCTTTTGATCATCCCAGTTTTTACATAAACCCACACAACCTCAAGAATGCTCACATCGGGATTTTGTACAGACCAAGCCATGGTTGTGAGGGTTCCATCGGCCTCTTTATAGTCAAAATATCGTTTCGCTATATTTTTGTGCCCTTGGGATCAATGCCTTACTGGAGGACGAATCCCTGCCTGAAGATTCTTGTTCCTCAGAGAATAGCATGATGGATCAAAATCTGAATGTACATGTCAGCAGTCAAAGTGCCATCAGTTTTCTTTAGCTCACCGATATCATTGGCTGAGATGCATTTCCAAACTTATACTGATCCTCCACCATTCTTCATTGTAGTTGTATCTTGGATATAATGTTGCTCTCCGTGGTATAAACTGTTACTGGTTGATGCCGAACAATTTGAATATGATTCATCTGTAAAGATTGCAGTGTCTAGCTGTGCTCATTCCACTATCAGTTGTCTGATGGATGGCCATTTCGAGCATTTGGGTTTGGTTACCTCTTCTGAACACGTTCACTGAGACCACATTGTGGCAACGTGTATCTTACTCTTATCAATATAATGCTCACATCTGTATTTACAACAAGATTTATACTCGACTGCCGTTTGTTTTCTAACGAACATACTCTGAGATAGTTAACATGACTTTTGGGTGGTTTTGGTTTTCTACATCGACCATTTCTACTATATCAGTGCTAGTTTCACATGTCGTATTCACAGACTGACATATCTCCTTTCTGAAATGTGGAACCTTGCCTCAACTGTTTCGCATGGAGTACCTTAACCAACCAAATGTTTGATTTATACATGCTTGTAATGTGGTATTTCATTCATGGGAGCCATGCCTGGATAATACTACTACTATTTTTTGATTAGTTGTGTTACAACCACTCACAATTAACACGTGTCTTTGCGCTTGTTCGATTCGTTTTCACACGGGCAAGGGGTAGTATTTGCCTTTTATATCCATATTTTCTCACCGTTTTTGTAATTATTTTGTGTATTATAACGATATACTTATTTCTAGCTGCAGCATAACGGCTCATAGAATGGCTCTTGAGTTTTTTCAAGTACAAACTTTTAGCTCATAGCTCCGTCATCTCTTGACTGATTTGAGATCTAATTACGGTTTTGGACTAAGAAGGTCAAACCCTTTCGATTGGTCATTTGACCACGCTCAAGGTCTCATAGATTAATTTACTCTAATCCTGCCTAAAAGAATTTCAATTTGAGGATACGCTGGTAGAGATCTTGATGAGTAATAAAATCGAACCAAGTATACGCGCGCTCCACGTTTTGTGTTGCTAGCGCACAAGAACATAGCTAATACAAAGAAAAAAAAGTCTCTTAGATTAATTTATTCTAATCCTGCCTAAAAGAATTTTAAGTGCCGCGGCTATTGAGGATTCCCTCTTGTTTCTTATTAAAGTTAGCTGATAAAGAAACTTTAACGATTTAATGCGTTTCTAGGCAGTGAATACATTTTACTGTATTCCCATTAAGTGATTTCAAATGGAAATCAATAGCGTTAATTGAAAACTGTATAAAATTTAAAGTATGCCAAAGAACGCCATTTCTTACACTACTGAGCATGCTTGTAGAGTTTATGTACCTCATAACTTTACTTGTTTCTTGTGGGATTTTCCAAACCTAACCTTTTTCATATCACACAGGAATTTAATTGTTTCTTGTGGGATTTTCCAAACCTAACCCTTTTCATATCACACATGATTTTACTTGTTTCTTGTGGGATTTTCCAAACCTAGCCTTTTTCATGTCACACATGATTTTACTTGTTTCTTGTGGGATTTTCCAAACCTAGCCCTTTTCATGTCACACATGATTTAACTTGTTTCTTGTGGGATTTTCCAAACCTAGCCCTTTTTATATCCCACATGATTTTACTCGCTACTAGAATTACAAAGAAAAAATGAATGAAATATAGTTTAACACTTACATTTTACTTGTTTAACGAATCGAAAACACACACGTCCTCATGTCTCCAGGTTAACATGACATCTGCTGTTCCAGATTTGAAGCCTCGGGGTAAACGAATAGCAGCTTTTACAGACTATAAGGGGAATTGATTAATTGAAAATTTACAATGTATAACAAACCGGTACTGCGGAAGGGTAGTTTATTCAATCTATTATAGAATATATATAAATATATGTATGTGTGTGAAATTGGAAGTGGAATTTTCAGCCTGTGGCACCTTACGCACACGTAACCATAGTGACCAGGTCAGATACCCCTAGTGTTCAGATTTCGAACTATTGACCAGAAGGAGGGCAGCCAAACAAGTAGCACCTGGCTTCATTCGGCTTTTTGAACTGAATAACGAAAGTAATTGACTTACTTTTATAACGATCCAACAGCTGAATGATCCATCCGTAACCCAATACGCTAACCATTGTATCACACTCAACCTCTGTTGGAGAAAAGCACGTAATCAACATTTATTGTTATACTAACCAAAAGTGTCGTTGAACATTCTTGTACTAATAGCCTGATGAAGCCACGATGACGAAACGTTGGATGAAATAAAATATATTTTTTTATTATCTGGATAGTAAAGGTAGTTTTTTCTATTAATTGTATTGCCGAAATGCGTCGTTGGAAATATTTAGCGTTAAAACCTACTACCAACTGCATTCAAATATTTCTTTTGAAAAACAATCTGTTATGATATATTTAGTTTAGCTTTGTTGATGGGACAGCTTAGATGGACCAATATGTCCCTTATTGTCCCTAAATATTATGTTATATTAATAAAAAAGACATTAGTGTTTCGAAATGACACATAAAACTACATTTATTTTATCAATGAAGTCTTGATGTTTCTTAAAACGACAAACTAAATGTTTGGATAACAATTTTAAATGTTTTAAAACAACACTATTTTGCATCTCCTAAAAATATATCTCTTATTGAAAAGCCCCTATCAAAAATTTGGGACACCTGGTGGCCTCTTATGTTCACAACATGCGTTTTATCTAAAATTACTATTTTAGACAGTATCATTACAGACATATACTTAACCAAGTTGAACACATCACAAAACAATAACATATACACGTGATTGGCTGCTGGCTTTGTAGCACGAAGTCCTTTAACTTTTGTTTAATAATTACTAATCACCATAATTATAATGGTTTAATATAACGTAAACAATTTAGAAAGAAAAACGACCTTTACATTCCAGATATATATAAAAGATTTATTTTTATTTTAACTAACGTTTCACCTTTGCGGCTTCATCAGGGTTAATATAATGTGCATATTAACCTTGATGAAGCCGCAAAGGCAAAACGTTGTTTGAAATTAAAATATAACTCTTAAATATATATCTGGAGTGTAAAGGTCGTTGTTTTTTTCTAAAATTAATATAACGTCATTCATACGAAGTTATATATATATATATATACATAATTGAATAACTAGTTTTGCAATTGCGTAATATTTACCATTCAAATCTCCAGTACAGTTTCAACTGTCGTTTCTTCTTGACCACGTACATATGAAACAACTGCTTAAACAGTTATTCAGCTTAGTACAATGGTAAAATTAAATCCACAATAACAGGACAATATCAAATATATGAATCTTAGTTACTTACTCTAATCGTGTTCTGTATGAAACATCCTCTGGTGGCTTATAAAGCTAAAATTTACGGTTCGATCCCTATGATGGGTAAAGTACACATTGTCCAGTGTGCAGCTTTACACTTAACACAAAACAAACAAACTGAAGGTAATAGTAAAAATTTTCTTACCTCGAGTGTGTTTTATGTCTTATGTACAGTTTACACAAGGGCCCTGAGTGCTTTCTAGGATTATCGCAATCTTGTTTAAGAATCGCTGTATTTCGTCAGTTATGCAAGAAAAAGTTTTTGTTATTTTTGTTTGTGACATATTTCTGACACTGGTAATCAAGAATTAGTAAAGCTTGTTACTTATGTCTTGAGGGAAACACGAAGAGAATCAAGTTTAGCCGTGAATGGATAAGGGCAAGACAAACGGTAATTATCTCAGGAGATAATTCAGCTTGTTTCCCTACCGTTATGAAATCATCAAATTGATCGAGACAATAATTACTTATTCAAGTTGAAACTTTGAAGCCATATTAGAATCCTTAAAATTACTGGAAAGGAAAAACTATGTTTTACAACGTAAATCATCCCTCAAAAACTGCGGAAAAAATCATAAAGTAAACAAATGTTCTCTTCGACGGGTTTGACTTCATGAAGACTGAAACTTTAAATAGAATTTCATTAAGAGTTGAAGATTAGAAACATTTCACCTGGTTAGCTATGAATCCCTATAACACGAGCGCTTTCTTCTTCAGGGGCAAACTGGTTAGCCGTATCTCTTGCTGTACGTTGCAGTACTCCATGTAATAGGTCCAACAATGTTACTAAAATTTCAACAAGGGCAAAATGTTACAAACTTTATAGATAAATATATATAGGTATTTATTGTTACACGTTCTCCAGTGGGTCAGCGGTAAATCCACAGACTTACAACACTAAAATCCGGGATTCGATTCCCTGTGATGGACACAGCAGATAGCCCAATATGGCTTGACCCTAAAACTAACAAACAAACAGAATTACACAACTTGTAAAACTGAAATAATCCTCTCAAAATATATCTTCTTACACACATTTCTACACAGGTTTGGAATTAAAGTGTCTCAGAATTCAGGATCTGATGTATGCCCTCCATTGCTTTTCCAGAGAAGGGAAACTTTAATGCAACATTAGCGTACAAATTGCCTTCCTCACCGAAAGACGTAAAGCTAAATTAAATAACGTTCCCTATCAACACCCAAGAGGACCGAGATATCAGCAGTTCTATTGTTTACCAATGTTATCAAATATGTTACAAATTATATCACCGCAAGACCGAAGAAAATTCGAAAAACTAGATAGTCTCAAAACTGTTGATATGAAAACAGTGCAAAGATGATTATAAATATAGTAGCTACCTCATATATATATAAATAAAAACACATTTTAAGGAAACAGAATATATTAGCTACTGGTGAACTTTGAAAACAGTTAACGTTGTCAAACTAGTTTAAACAAATTTAACTCTTAGTTCGGGTTTCCAACATTGATTTGTTATTAATTAATTAAAGTTAACCCGATCCGATAAACGTATAAGTACTATGGTGATCATTAAACGTAACGAGTGTGAAGATGTTTCCGATTTTGCTGTTTATGGTAATTTGCCTTAGGTTTTGTTAAGCCGAATTTCCAGCAGTGTAGAACGAGTAAACTTTGTCAAACGTTTAGTTGAAGTTTCTATTCATTTTGTTTATCTCCATACAAGAAAAGTAAAGTGTACCCTTGAGATGGTTAAGCCTATGATATGACCAGTCATGCTTTTGTTTAATCAGCCCTGGTTCTGACCGTTTATCTACTGGGTTCGTTTTCTCGTGACTTACCCACGAGTCGCTCCTTTCTTAATCGGTCTATCAGAAAGTCTTCTCAAGCAGGTTTAGGGTGGGGTCATAGTTCTGTGCGCTATGGCAAGGCTTTCTGATAACTAGGGTGTCTTCTCAGCGCGTGCAAGGTTGCTCGTGTTGAGCATGTCACATTCATGGGAATGTGACACCAGTTGAAGGTTTTCTTTCCTACTTATGCTTTACCGAGGAGAGGCAGTAAAAATTTAGAATAAACAACGAGTTTATTTTAAAGCAAAGTGGACGAGATATCTCGATGGTTTGTTGAAAAGCATGGAAGGAGCTGGCAACTTAGTTTAGCCAGTTTAAATGTATGATCTAGGTCGCTGGGTCACGCCTCGGTTATCGATTCGAGGTCCTTCAACTACTGGCCTAACACTAGTTCTGTTTTCTTCTCTAACCGTTTCATCTGATATCTGAAACAGGAGCTTATTATGTAAACATGTAGTCTTGTAACAAAACTCGCTACATCCTGAAACACAGAAAAACTGTTTGTTTGTTTTTTAGGGCAAAGCCACATTGGGCCATCTGCTGTGTCCACCGTGAGGGTTTGAACCTCGGGTTTTCGCTTTCTAAGTCCGTAAACTGACCGCTGTCCCATCGAGGGACCAGAAAAACTGTTCACTGGCAAATGCTGTGAATTATCACACGTAAAAACCGGTTGAATTCAGGTTATTAATGCAATTTAAATGAATGAATGAATTAATATTATATTCTGATCAAAGCCAGCTACCTAGATACATCAGAACTAAAAACTGTAAAGAACATAGCTAGTTTGATATACTATCCTTACGTCCTTACTTACAATGATAAGAGTGCATTGTTTCGTCAGCTGGGTACCCTCGTTGTTAGCGATATTTTTGACCACAATTCCGTGTTTTCTGTCGAATAACTTTCCTGAAATTTGGTAAACATTCCTATAAAGAAAACAGTTTGGCTTTACTCTAAATTGTTTTTTGTGAATACTATAGCTAATGGTAATAACACATGTTTTGTTTTTTCTCTGCTGAGAATAAATGTGATTGATGTTTTTTATTGGTGGTTATATAAAAATAAGGAAATTCGACGTACCAAGCCCCTTAGATACAATGTACTTTGGATGAGACTCAGCAGAGCCTTAAGATACTTCCTGACCAGGGAGAGCTGGCTTTCTGGATAATATGTGATCAACAGAATGTTTTTTGTTTGTTTCTTCAATTTCGCATAAAGCTACTCGAGGGCTACCTGATAGTCAACCGTAATTTTGATGTGATATACTAAAGGGAACACAGCTAGCCAACACCACCCACCGCCAACTCTGGGCTACTCTTGTATCAAGAAAATGTGGGATTAACCGTCACAATATAACACCCCCAAGGGCAGCACGTTCGTTGACGGGGTTCGAACTGCGGGTGTCCTAACCACCAGGTCATGCCATACCAAAAGAATGTTGAGAAACTTTCTGTTCCAGGAGAACTTGTTAGAGTAATTGAAAAATAGAATCTAGAGAAAGTTCATGGTACAAGAAAACTCGTTAGAGTATTTGGATGACAGATCCCCTTAGAAACTTCCTGCCCAAGGAAAAGTCGTTAGAGTATTTAGACAATAGAATGCTGAGAAACATCCTGCCCATAGAGAAATCTTTAGGCTGTCTCTTTTTCTTTTTCAAAGTAAAGTAAATATTGTATATAATTACATATCTGAAATATTAATACTTGCTTTAATACAAAATAGTTACTTGTTTGTTTTCATGCAAAGCTACATAAAGGTTATCTGCATTAGCTGCCCCTAATTTTGAAGTGATAGACTGGAGGGAAGGCAGCTAGTCAAGCACCAACCGCCTACTGTTGTTTGACCGAATAGCATAATTTGACCGTTAACTTACACCTACAACCCTAAAGTGCAGAGCTCTATTTTTAAAACACCACCTGGTGGTAGTGACATTAGCTTTTACTGGTCACTCTTAGAATCATAATGTGCTTGTATCTGAAAATCTAAATATATATATTCCTAATGGAAATCACTTGGCAGCAATGTTGACGTCTTATTTCTTTTTCCTTAGAGCGATTTTAGAATATTAACCATTTCTCAGGTTTTATCATGCTGTAGTTGAGCTCCTTTACTATTCGTATTTCTGGTTAAAACCGAATGAGCCTTTTTTTATTAGTGAGCTCTTAAAACATTATCTACAGGAAGTATCAGTCACATATTAGTCAACCTTAAAACTCTTCCCTGAGACTAACAAAATTCGAGTACATTAATAAACCCTAGAAACACCACTTAGTGCTATATGTACAATAATGACAGCACTACTACTTACATTATCACTATACTGGCCAAGTGTAAAGACACTCCCCTTTGTTGAAACAGTAGTGGCTTCGAGTTCAACTTTAAAATCATTGTTATCATAGTAAAACTAACCAATCTCAAACACTTTGGGTCAAAACTCTAAAAAACAACACTTGAAGTAGAAATAGTAACATATTGGTCATTGTTTTCTAGTAATGGATTAGTAAATCTTAGAAATGCCATCTGTTTTTATGATTTGTTGTGCTGGTTTATTTGTTAATTTTTGAAAATGACAGTTAGTATATATATTAAATTGGTTAACATATGTATATATATTTTCCTGATAACTGTATAACTTCGATCTTCAAAAACCGTAGTATAAAGGCCGAAAAATTCCTGGTGAGGTTTTTTGCTCCTCTTTATTTGGTGATTAAACCAGACATTATTGAGTATAAATTAAGTCAAACAAAGCCCATATCTTAGTTTCACAAAGTGGTTTATGATTCATGCATTATTAAGTTTCATGCCAAAAAAAATTTGAAGTTGAGCTACAATATGATGATATTTGGAGCAAAGAAATTAAGTAGTCGATGAGCATCCAAAGTTAGACGCGCACTAGGCTAACAATATGTCAACAATATTGTTGTAGCTGTTTCTATTGTTGGGCTGATTCTTTCTGATTATTAGGTAAAAATAATGCAAAGTCTAGTCCACTTACGGAAAAGAAAGTTACAAGTTCACTGAGCAATAGGCCTAACGAAAAATAAAACTAAACAGCCACTTGTTAAATTTACTCTCGTATCTATGGCACAAACTCAAACTGGCTGATTAAGACACTCGCTAACTCTTTTATCGATCTATAACATGCTAACAGACTCCCTAACTAACAAACTGATTAAGTAAGTATTTCACTGGCGTTCTTATCTTATTACAATGTCTCTAGAAAATTCGAGACGCCCTGTGATATCTATCCACTCAGTAAATTTCTTGGCGTTGCACATCATCAATATGTCGTGACAAAACTCCCCTAAAAAAAAATCTAAATTAAAATATGAAAAACAGATTTTTGAAAAAGTTTTCATGAAAGAATTGGATCACGCAGTTATATTCTCTGAATCATACCTTGCAATACTCTCGTGTCAGTAATCAAACTTTGCAATTATATTGTTGCGTTAGCGAGGTCACGTGATTAGTGTCGCGCCACTCGTTCTTTCGAACCTTCGTGAATGCCCTAGCATTTACTAGATATATGTTAGTCTGGTATATATATATATATA